>NC_052490.1:11882423-11911687 GCF_009730915.1 Dioscorea cayenensis subsp. rotundata
TATTAGTCACATGCCATATTGATAAGTGCTTGTGCGATATGAATGCGAAGCCTTCATTCCTTATGTTGAGCATTACTTTCCTCGGGTTTTTACATTAATATGTGTGTTTTTATGTTACTTTTTACGCAGGTAGGGTTGTGAGGCCGAGTATGAAGGAAATGGGCCAATGTGGATCATAATGCACCTATTTTTGGAGGAGATCTTGTTAAGGTTCAAACGCCAAGACATAGGTCGGTGTGAGATGCTAGAGTGTGTGCCAACCTCCTCGCATTCGAGTGAGCACATCTATTTGAGGGTACAAAGGCAGCCACGCCGAGCATTCCGACTTATGCATATAAGAACAAGAGCCCCGCCAACATGTACATCATTGAAGAAGCAAGTGATTCACGACGTGAATGTGTGCCCGCTTATGCTACTCCCGATGAAAGTATGGAATTGGGAAGTTAATCGGTCAAAGATCGTAGCGGAGTAATGTAGCAACACCGCGGGTACCATCAGTAGCAACACTGTTCACACCCCGGCCGAGAAACCAGAGAAATGAGAATCCACACGCGGGCAGTGGAAATTGTCCACGCCTGTGGAAATTCCGCACGGGCGCTGTATCGCCCACGCCGTGGAGTTGCCCGATTCCATCTCTATTTAAAAGCCGATTCAGCCTCCGATTTTGGTATTCTTTTCTCCATCTTTTCCCCAACTTGTGAGAGGACTTCGGCTAGGGTTTTGAGGGGTATTGGCCAAGGTTTTGGGGAAGTTCTACGGCTCCCGACATTGTGATTCCATTAGGAAGAAGGTTGGTAGGGGAGCTTCGATCGAGGCGCATCCTATACCCGGATCTAAGGAATCTTTGGAAGACGAGTAGAGGACTCTCCACAAGACCATCGACACGATCATCGAGGGGTTTCTTTTATGGATTCATTGCTTTTTACATTCGATTTCTTTGATTGTACTAAGCTCCATGGAGAGCTAAACCCCTAGTGGGTACTTGGATGATTGTGAACCCTAGGATGTATTCGTTTCATTGAACTTCTTTATTATGCTTTCAACAAATTGATGTTTATTGTGAGTTCCAACCTTGAATGCTTGATTGTATGATCATTTCCCCAGAGTGACACTAGGGTTGAGAGTTCTTGTTGGTAACCTTGTGAGTGAGTGACACACCACTAGCGTTAGACAAAGCTAGGTTGGAGAGGGTTGAGAGGGTGAGTCGAGAGGCATAGGAGCACGCCTTTCCCTCCGACGTGATAGATTCTACCTCCGCTCCCCGAGTTCTTTGCAGCCATAATGGAGTGAATGGTCTAAGGGATGAACCTCCACTGGGGCCTAGTTGCGCTGCAATGGAGTGAAAGCGCTGAGAGGATCTTAGTATCTAGGGCTTAATTGTGGCTAGGGACCTTCCTTCTGGACCAAAGGGGTAGGTCTATATTTAGGAAGAGATTTATCACTTGGAATCCCTAGAGCTCATTGCAACTCTATGCGAGTGCGAGGTGTTGAGATTGTTCGATTTCTCCTCCGGGACATGTATAGAGTTAGGCATAGTTGACCTTAGATTTGGGACTATGTATGTAAGGATTTCCACGACTCACCATTGCATTGATTAGGAAGCATAATAGAGAGTTCTTGCACTTGAAGTGATCATCCTAGGTGAAGCATTATCCGAGTACCCCATTCTTTATCGATTGCCTTACCCTCTTCTTACTTTTTGCTCTTTCACTTGTTGTTTTTTTATTGTTTGAGAATTGAATCAATTTCACACTTATCACTATTGATATTCCACATAGCTAAGAATCAAATTAAGTATTTTCACTCCCTACTCCCTCGTGGATTCGACCCCACTCACCCGGGATTATTACTTCGACAAGCCCGTGCACTTGCGGGATATAAGCAAGGGGATCTTGTCACATATCATGTTTTCAGCAGTCTTTGCGGACATGTAGAGCCTCTGAAGTCTCGGTATAAGTGGCAAATAGCATAAAATTCTTGCAAGGAATTTGCTTTTTTCCTGCCTTTTTTGATTTCCCCGACTGTCTAATCTTATACTATGGATGCCCACACATAGCTTAATGGTCAAGTTTAGCAGCCTCTTTGTAAAACAACATGCAATTGTTTTGACAAATATCTATTTTCTCATAGCCCATACCTAGACTTTTTATCTTCTTCTTTGTTCAATTGAAGTTATTAGGCAAGCATTCATCTTGTGGTTGGATATTCTTAACAAGGTCCCCTTGCGTATATCCCGCAAGTGCACGGGTTTGTCGATGTAATAATCCCGGGTGAGCGGGTATCGAATCCATAGGGAGTAGGGAGTAAAGACACTTAATTCGATTCTTAGCTATGTGGAATATCAACAATGATAAGTGTGACAATGATTCAATTCTCAACAATTAAAAGCAACAAGTAAGAGTGCAAAAGTAAGGAGGAGGTAAGGCAATCGATAAAGATGGGGTACACGGATGATGCTTCACCTAGGATAATCGCTTCAAGTGCAAGAACTCTCTATTATGCTTCCTAATCAATGCAATGGTGAGTCGTGAAAATCCTTACATACATAGTCCCAAATCTAAGGTCAACTATGCCTAACTCTATTCATGTCCCGGAGGAGAGATTAAATAACCTCTCAACCTCGCGACTCGAATAAAGTTGCAATGAGCTCTAGAGATTCCGTGTGATAAATCTCTTCCCTAATTATAGACCTAACCCTTTGGTCCATGCCAAGGTCCCTAACCACAATTAAGCCCTAGATACTAAGATCCCCTCAACGCTTCACCCGCTGCACGCGCAACTAAGCTCCCCAGCGGAGATTCATCCCTTAGACCATTCACTCTATTATGGCCACAAAGAACACGAGGAACCGAGGTAGAATCTATCACGCCGAGGGAGAAAGGGGACGCCCCTGCACTCTCTCGACTCACCCTCTCAACCCTCTCCAACCTAGCTTTTTGTCTAACGCCGTGGTGTGTCACCACTCACAAGGTTACCAACAAGAACTCTTCACCCTAGTGTCACTCTAGGGGAAATGTTCATACAATCAAGCATTCAAGGTTGGAACTCACAATAAACATCAATTTATTGAAAACATAATAAAGAAGTTCAATGAAACGAATACATCCTAGGGTTCACAATCACCCAAGTACGCACTAGGGGTTAGCTCTCCGTGGAGCTAAGTACAATCAAAGAAATCGAATGTAAAAGCAATGAATCCATAAAGAAACCCCCTCGATGGTCGTGTCGATGGTCTTGTGGAGAGTCCTCTACTCGTCGCAAGGGATCCTTTGTCCGGCCTAGGATACACCTCGCCGGATCGATGCCGATGAAAGCTCTCCCAATAACATTCTTCCAAATGACGCACGATGTCGGAGCCGTAGAACCTCTCGAAAAATCTAGCTAATACCCCTCAAAATCCTAGCCGAAGCCCTCTCTTAAGTTGGGGAAAAGATGGAGAAAAGAATACCAAAATCGGGGCTGAATCGGTTTTAAATAGGGCGTGGACGGTACACGCGCCCGTACGGAATTTCCACACGGCCGTGGATAATTTCCACACGCCCGTGTGGATTCTCTGTTTCTCTGATTTCTCGGCCGGCTGTGAAAAGTGCTGCTACAGTGTTCTGCTATAGTCTTCGACTTGAATAACTTCCCAATTCTATATTTTCATCTGGGTAACACAAACGGGCACATGTTTACGTCATGAATCACTTGCTTCTTCAATGATATACATGTTGGTGGAGCTCTCGTTCTTATGTGCATAAATCGGAATGCTCGAGTGTGACTGCCTTTGTGCCCCTCCAAATGGATGTGCTCACTCGAATGCGAGGAGGTTGGCACACACTCTAGCATCTCACACCTGACCTATGTCTTCGCGTTAAAACCTTAGCGAGATTTCCTCCAAAATAGGTGCATTATGATCCACATTGGCCTATTTCCTTCATACTCGGCCTCACAACCCTACCTGTATAAAGTAGCATAAAAACACACATATTAGTGTAAAAACCTGAGAAAAGTAATGCTCAACATAAGGAATGAACACTTCGCATTCATATCGCACATGCACTTATCAATTCTTAATCATCACCATAAGACTATCAAAACATGCTTCACTCGTGTAAAAAATCAGATTTTAAATTTAGTAGTTGTGATAAAGTCGATAACTTTGAGTACTTGGCATAAACTTCATATAAGGGTTTGTCTACATCATTTCAATAAAGAGCGTAATGTGCCCCGCTTTGTGGTTTTGGTTTTTTTCTTCCATGAAACTTGAGCCCATATCTTGATAAGGAGGAACATTAAAAGTTGGGAAATGAAATCTATTATCATTTGAGCATATGGATTTCGAGCTTCTATTTGAGGCATTGGGTGAATATGTTCATCTCCATATATAGAGGATTGTCCAATTTCATACTCTCCATGAGAAGTTCAAGTTGTATAGCCAATCATAAAACCATTATAGTAGAGGTGTTTACGGACAATGTCGACAATTTGAAACATGCTATTTTCACAACAATAACAAGGGCACTTTATAGAATTCCCACTTACAATAGCAGTTTGAGAATATAAAAAGGAAATAAATTCATCAACTCCCTTAACAAATTCATCATTGATAAATGATGCCCCATCCTTACGACAATACATCCAAGATCGATCCCAGTTCATGTTTCAATTCTAACAAAGCTACCAAGTAAACAATCTGTTCTGACATATAGAAATAAATTTTGCAAGCACAATAAAGAGTATAACATTCAAGATTATATGTGAAGGTGGACAACTGAAATCAATACTCCCCTGAACTCCTAATAGTACATTTGATGGACCTATATTCCTTGAGAGCTGAGTTCCAATGGGTTGTGGAGCACACACGGCAATGTGAAAGTCACATTGACCGTGTCTATGGCTAGTCTTCAAATTACATACTCACAAGACCATCTACATGTATATACAAGGGGATTCAGTAAAGCTCAACAAAAAAAAATCGAACAAGAGTATATAAAGATAAAGCAATGAAATACAACTCGAGATAATGAAAATAAAAGATAAACTCAGAAGGAAGATCCTTTCTGAGTAGTACAAGTCCAAAATACAATACGCAAAATAAAATACAAAAAATAAGAACAAAGAAAAGTTAAGACTCATCAAGCATCGGTGTCGTGCTCGGGCTCCGCTACTGCTGCTAGTGAAGTAGTCAGTGCTGGTGGATCAACTAGTGCTGGGAATGCCTGAGGAACCTCGGTCGCATAACAAATGGGGATGTCGCGTCTCCCTCAAGAATCTGTTGTAAAATGTTGAGACGCGTCATGACCTCCTTGTGGTTCGTGACTTATGTAGCGCGAACCTCAGCAATCTAAGTCCAAAGTACCCCTATAATACTCTCGAGCCTCTCATAATGATCATCAGCCCGAGACGTATAAAACATGCACACTAGGCTGGGCTCCTGTGCCGGCTGGGAACCCTCTTCGACATCGCCTCCTCCCTCGGCTATCTCTGGGGCAAGTGTAATCATTACATACACTCCCAGTCGATACCTGCGTAACATACCCATCTATCTCAGCGTCTCTATACCCAGGAGGTAGGTACGATCGTCTTTTCGACCCTCTAATAGCGTCCCGCAGACCCATCCCCATGATGAGTATAGTAATATAGGAACCAGAGAAAAGCACTCCGATCCTGGCTTACTGACCCTGATGCCTCAGGAATTCTGCTAGTATGTGGCCAAGATGAATCAGATGGCTCTATACCATGGAATACAAGTAGAGAAGCTCCTATCGACTCTGAACACCTGAACTATCGCCATGGCCATTCACTAATCTGCTTAGGATGGCTTGAATGTATCTGTAGCTTGGCCGAGATAGACAAGTAGCCTTTGACACCCCTAGCTCATACTGACTATGGCTACATAATACTCGAGATACAGGTCGTACTCCTCTATGGTAGTAAAGTTCTCGTCGTATAACCGCAACCGAATCAAGAACTGTGTGAGGCTCATACTATAGTGATATCCAAATGCTTTAAACTATATCACGTCAATGCTATTAAAACTACTATAAGACCGGTCAAACTCGAATGAGGATAATACCTCCAGCGTCAACATATGGATAGCTGGCGGGCGAATAGACAGTAATCTCCTCTAGCTACCCACCGACAACAGCTTGTTAACCTCATCGGCCATATCATCTGCGACCTAAACCTCTCTAAGTGCACTCAAGTCCGGGAATCGAGTTTGTCAAAACTTGAGTTTCAATAGTCACTCAAACTGAGACTGGTGCTCGAGTATCGCAAACTCCATCTGTTCTAGATCAGGTGCAAGAATTGAAAATAAATTGATAAAATTCATTCAAAATAACAATTCTGTAGAAATCCACAAGGTCGTGTGGAAATTCAACACGCCCGTGTGGATCCACGGGGCGTGAAACCCGCACGGCCACTATGTAATACACTACAAAATACATCATAAATTCATTCTAAAATGCTTCTAAAACATATATTCATCATTTAAACATCAAAACAAAGCACATTCAACAATTTTAATTGAATAAAATCAAGCATGATGAAGAAAAGAGAGAATAAGTATTTACTAACAAGATGAAGATAAAAATCTTGAAATCGGCCTGAAAAATCGAGTGAAATCTCTCTAAAACGACGGTGCAAGGTCAGGAGAGTGCAAGGATGTGTTCTCAAAGTGTTTGGGAGTGTGAAAATGAAAAGGCAAACAAGATTTATAACGAGAAATCGCGGCCTTTTGAATTCTGTACATCCAGACGAGCGTGTGGAAATTATCCACGCCTGTGTGACTCCACAGGGGAGCTTCACAGGGTAGACACACACCCTTGGGTGCTCTCGGGATAGCACTCTTTGACTCTGAACGCATCCACACAGGGTGTGGAAATTACCCACGCCCGTATACCCGACCCACAGGGGCACCCACACGCCCCTGTGGTTCCTTTGTCCACACGAGAATTTCTCTAAGTGTTTCACATGCCTATGTGAAAATTCCACATGGTCGTGGACCTTCACAAGGCCCTTCATAGGGGCATTCGCACATCCCTGTATCTTCTCACGATGGAGGGGATTTTCTCTACAGAGTTTCATACGGGCATGTGGAGATTCCCCATGCCTGTGTGCAGTTTACAGGGTCAGACACAGGGGTAGACACACGCCCCTGTGTCTTCTCAGGATAAAGATCTAAACTTCTATAAAGAAACACACGCCCATGTTGAAGTTACACACGAGCGTGTGACCATCACAAGGTCGTTCACAGGGGCAATCACACACCCTTGTATCCTCCCGGTATGAGCTCTGAATGAAAACACACGCCCGTGTGGAAGTACCACACGGCCGTGTGTCTTTTCTAGAAGACATTAAAAAAATTACAGACCTTATAAAAATTTTTTGCACACTTATACACATACAGAGCCTGCCTATATTATGGGAAAGTAACCGGAGAATCATGAAAAAACGGTCGAACGACCAAGAAAAATTCGCCACACACAATTAAGAACATGATAACACCAACAATCCACATGAAAATCGCATCAATAGGATGTAAAAGATCAAGACACCAACACTCAAGCTCTTATTTATGCAAATACTATCTAATACCTAGAAAAACAGTAAAGACTTGGGTTATCTCCCAAGAAGCACTTGTTCAACGTCACTTAGCTTGACGTACCTGACCTTAGCTCATGGGGGCTCATTGATAAAGGTTTCCCTCTTACCCATGACTTGTAATCATGATGAATATAGTCTTTTGAAGGTAGAAGGGGAGTTATCAAGTTTGTTACCCCACAAGGGTTCGTCACCCTTACTCCATTCTTGCTTATCCGCATTAGTCTTAGGGCATTTCTTGTGGCGTCTCCTTGCATGCTTCATCTTCTGGAGCATCTTCTTCATGATCCCCGGGGTAGGTTGCATCTTGTCCTCTAGACCAAGCATCATGACTTCTTCATTCTCCACTTCTTGGTCTAGCACCCTTTCATATGGGTCTGGATGCATTATTTCCTACATAAATTTATCTATTAGTTCATCAGTAGTGTCAAGAAAGTAAAGAGTATCATCAAAGTCTAGAATGACTATTGGCTTCGGCGAGGCAATCTGTAAGCTTGTCATCCCCAACCCGTAAAGTTAACTCCCCGCCGTCCATGTCAATGAGAGCCTTAGAAGTGCGCAAGAATGGCCTTCCAAGTGTTAACGGGACATCGATATCCTAATCAACATCCAACACTACAAAGTCCATAGGAAATATGTACTTGTTAACCTTCACAAGTATGTCTTCGATGATGCCCCTCGGATGTCTAACCGTTTGGTCTGCCAATTGTAATGTCATCCGAGTGGCCCTAGGCTCTCCCAATTCTAACTTTTGGAAGAATGTATAAGGAATTACATTTGCACTGAATGTGAAGCTTCCGGGGTACTTCTTCTTGTTCGGAAAATTCTTTTATAACACCGGCATACATGAAGCATCTAGGATCACAGATGCAGTCTCCTCCAACTTCCTCTTATTGGTTAAGAGGTCTTTGAGAAACTTTGCATAGCGAAGCATTTGAGACAATGCCTCCACAAATGGGATATTGATGTGCAAGTGCTTGAATAGACCCAAGAACTTCTTATATTGTTCATCATTTTGGTCATTCTTCAATCTTGAAGGATAAGAAATTCTTGGCTTGTAAGGTGGGGATACCACCTTCTTCCCTTAGTTGGCTTTCTCCTCAACCTCCACAATCTTGGATGCTTCAGCATTGGTCTTCTCACTTAGAAGCCTACCCTCAACCTCATGACCACTTCTCAAAGTGATCGTATTCACATGTTCTCTCCAATTAGTTTCGGTGTTTTTGGGCAAGCTTCCTTGAGGTCTCTCCGATAACGATTTTGCAATTTTCCCCACTTGACTCTCCAAATTTTGTAATGACGTGGTGTGGTTGTGAAGTGTGGCTTCAACCGATTGAAATCATATATTCAATAAATGAATGAACTTGGTTAAAGCTTCTCTAGATCGGTCATCTGGTTTTACAACCGTGAAACTCGGTTCTCCATATTCGGGGCTTGTTATTGTTATTGGAAACCATGGTGGTGCCATTATCTTCTGTTGCTCTTGATTACTCCATGAAAGATTTGGGTGGCTTCTCCAACCTGAATTGTAGGTGTTGCTATATAGATTGCCTTGGTTTCTCATTGCATTACCCACAAAGTCCACTTGTTCTACTGAGGATGTACCACCAATAGAAATAGGAAAATCAGATGGAGCATGTCCTTCCCCACATCCTATGCAACTAGTCACGCCCACCACTCTAATAGAAGTTAGTGTGTCTAACTTCTTGCTCAAAGACTCCACTTGGGTCACCGATGAAGTAATTGCATCAATCTTATGAAGTAAAGCTACCTTCTTTCTGTCTTTTGTGTTCTATTAATAACTTTTCATAGCCATTTCTTCAATGAGAAGCCGGGCTTCTTCCGGGGTCTTGCTCCATAAGGTACCTCCTGCTATAGCATCAAGTAACTATCTTGTGCTCAGATTCAACCAATTATAGAAAGTCTGAATGATCATCTACTCAGGGAACCCATGTTGAGGACATTTCCGTAGGAGATCCTTGAACCTATCCCATGTCTCAAATAGAGACTCCAATTCTGTTTCCACAAAAGAGGATATTTCATTCCTAAGCTTTGTAAATTTTTTGAGAGGGAAATATCGGGGAAGAAAAGCTTCTACCATCAACTCCCATGGAGTGATAGATGTTTTAGGTAATGAATGTAGCCATTGTTTCGCTCTCCCATTCAAGGAAAATGGGATGGCCATCAAATTGTTAGCATCATCCATAAGACCATTGATCTTGAGCATGCCGTACACTTCCAAGAAGTTTTCTATGTGATTGATTGATCCTCATCGGCCAAACCATTAAATTGTGCCAACTGCTGTAACATTTGGATGAATGCTGGCTTAAGCTCAAAATTCTAAGCTGTGATCGGTGGCCGCATAATGCTAGATTGTGTGCCAAGAACTGCTGGTCTGGGATAATCAGATAGTGTCCTCTGCTGCCTATTCTGTTATGCTATATCTGACCCTGGACCTTCTACCTCAGCTTGATTTGTCTATTCTTGCATAAGTTCTTTACCCCTTGTATGAAATGTTCGTTCAAGTTCAGGATCACCTTCAACCAATATCAAAGAGTTCCCTCGGGTCATAACCTGGAGTTACAACCAAAGAAAGAAAAATAAATCAGAATGATGGAAGAACAAGAAAGTGTGAAATAGAATAAATATTGAATAGCTAAAATAGCAAAGTGCAAAGTGCTTTGAAAACGCCTACTCCCGGTAACAGCTAAAAACTTAACAACGCCTTTTTGCGTGTGTACCGCAAGTGCACTGATTTGTCGAAAGTAATAATACACCGGTAAGTAGGTAGTCGAATCCACAGGGAATAGTGATTACAAACACAAAGATTGTTATTTAACTAGAACAAGGATGAATTAATAGTGATGTGAATAAGAATCAATGCAAATAGAAATAAGAAAAGAAGAAGAACGTGCAAATAAAAGATAGGAGAGGAAATCGATGATAAACGGGGCACCCAGACATTGCTCACCATAGGACTATTGTTTTAAATACAAGACCAATCATTATGTTCCCTAACTAATGATTAATGAGTCATATAGGTCCTTAAACACACGGTCCCAAAACTTAAGGTCAACCATGACTAACCCTACACTATACCCCAATGGAGAAATCTCTTAGTCTCGACATCTCACACTATGCTAGGTTGCTTAGGGCTCTGGGGATTCCATTTGATAAACCCTATTTTCTAAAATAGATCTAACCATTTGGTCCATGCGGAAGACCCCTAGTCACAATTAATCCCCAGATATTAAGGATTACTTCAACGCTTCACTCTGTTCCTTGCGCAACTAAGCCCCAGTGGAGTTCATCTCTTAGCACTTCACTCTATTATGACTGCAAAGAACTCTTGGAATGTGCAGGTAGAATAAATCTCACCGGAGGTGAAAGGGGATGTTCCGCTACCTCTCGACTCACCTTCTCAACCCTCTCCAATCTAGTATTGTCTAACCCTCATGGTGTGTCACTCATCCACAAGGATTACCAAAATGGATTCTCAACCGTAGTGTCACTCTAAGGGAAAATCAACTCAACAAGCATTCAAGATTGGAACTCAATTAAAACATCAATTAAAGGAAGAATAACAAAAGGTCAAAAAAACAACATCATCCTAGGGTTTACAAGTCCAAGTACCCACTTGGGGTTTAGCTCTCCATGGAGCAAAATACAATCAATAATAAAATCAAAAGTAAAAATACGTAATCCATAAAAAAAAACCTCCTCGGTGTTTATATCGATGGTCTTGTGGAGTGGCTGCATCTTCTCTAAAGGTCCCCTCATCAAGGCTAGGGCACATCTCGCGGGATCGGTGCCGATTAAAGCTCCCCCAATAATTCTCTTCCGAAGGAAGCACGATGTCGAAGGCCGTGAAACCCTCCAAAAGCTTAGCCAAAGCCTCTCCAAACCCTAGCAGCGAGCGGCTCCAATGGTAGAGAAATGATAGCCAAAAGATGGAAAGAAGGACCCCTAAATATTGCTGAAATTGTGATTTAAATTGGGCTAGAATCGGGCATCCACACGGGCATGTGGAATTTTCATATGCCCGTTTGAATCTCTAGGAAATCGATTTTCTGCGGCCTGTGAATAGTAACTGCCATAGTAAATTGCTACTGTGATTTGCACCAGTGCCTATTACAGTGTCTGCTGCAGTACTCCGCCAAAATACTACCGAATCCACACTCTTCATCAAGACAACATAAACAGGTACACGTCTACACTATAGATTGCGTTGCATCTTCAAAGAAAAGCACATTTAACAACAATCTTGTAGCTTTGCACAAGTCAGAATACACGAGTGTGATGGCCTTTGTGCCCCTCCAATTTGCATATTTCCTTGAACACCACGGAGGTTGGCATAGACTCGCATGTCTTTTGAGCACAACTTGTGTCTTCACGCTTTGTTCACTCCAAGATTTCATCAACTAAGTGCACTTACAATCTACTTTTGGCTTCTTTTCTTCTATATTTGTCTACACAACCTTATGTGCACAAAAGAACACAAATACACATGTATTAGGGATAAAAATCTGAGAAACATAATGTTCATCGTAAGAAAAGAATACTTCATAATACTAATACACAAGCACTTATCAAACATGATACCAGGGTTATGATTAAAAACTAAAAACGGGACATTTCGAGAAGAAAACATGGGATTAGGATTTTGGCTTAGAAATAGTGGACATTCCGAAAAGAAAACATATGATTAGGGTTTTGATTGAAAAATAGGAGAAATTCCAAAAACACTTATGACTAGGGTTTTGATTAAAAAATTTGATACATTACCAAAAGAAAACATATGATTATTGTTTTGATAAAAAAATAGGAGGTATTCCATAAAAAACACATATGGTTTCGATTTAAAAATAGGATGCATTTCCAAAAAAAAAACATAGAATTAGGATTGTGAGAAAAAGAAAAATAGTAAACATTCCTAAAAACAACACATTGGATTAGAGTTTTTTTATTGAAAAAAATAGTAGACATTCCAAAAAGAAAAATATAGGATTAGGGTTTTTTATTGAAAAATAGGATACATTACTATAAGAAAAACACAAGATTATGGTTTTTAATTTAAAAAAATAGTAGATAGTAAAAATTGAAAACTTAGGATTCTGTTTTTTACTGAAAGATAGGAGACATACCAAAGAGAAAAACATTGGATTGTGATTTTTTTATTCAAAAAAATAGGACACATTACGAAAAACATAAGACTAGGGTTTTGATTAAAAAAATATGTTACATTCCAATCAAAAAGCTATAATCTTAGATTTTCAATCAAAACATTACTATAAGAAAAACATAGTGTTTTTTTGTTTTGATTAAAAAAATAGAAAAAAATAGGGGACATTTCCGAAAGAAAAACATAGGATTAGGGTTTTGGTTAAAAAATATGAGACATTACGAAAACAAAAATATACGATTATTGTTTTTGATTTAAAAAAATAGGAGCCATTGCGAAAAAAACATATGATTTGGGTTTTTGATTAAAAAAACAAACATTCCCAAAAAGAAAAAAACTATTTGTATTAGGGTTTTGATTCAAAAATAGTAGACATTCCGAAAAAAAAAATATAAGATTAGTGTTTTCATTGAAAAATAGGAGACATTACTATAAAAAAATCATAGGATTATGATTTTAATTCAAAAATAGTAGACAAGAAAAAAATAGAAAAACATAGGATTTGGGTTTAAACTCGAAACATAAGAGATTTTCTCGAAAAAGAAAACATACAATTATTATTTTTTTATTCAAAAAAATAGGAGGCATTACAAAAAAAGAAAAACATAAGTCTAGGGTTTTGATTAAAAAAATATGATACATTTCAATCAAAAAAACCCTAATCCTCGTCTTCAATCAAAAACATTACTATTAGAAAAACATAGGATTAGGGTTTTTGATTAAAAAAATTGAAAAAAATAGGGGACATCCAAAAAGAAAAACAAAGGATTAGGGGTTTGATTAAAAAAATAGCAGGATTCTCAAAAAGAAAAACATAGGATCAGGGGTTTTTGATTGAAAAAAATACGATGCATTCTGAAAAAGAAAAACATGAGATTAGGATTTTTGAATCAAGACCCTAATAATACATTTTCTTTTTGAAATGCCCTCTATTTTTTTTCGGTTTTTTTAATCAAAACCCTAATGTTATGTTTTTATTTTTTTCATCAAAATCATAGCTTTATGTTTTCTTTTCATAATGCCTCCTATTTTTGAATAAAAATCATAATTATATGCTTTCTTTTCGATATGTCTCCTATCTTTCAATCAAAACCCGAATCTTATGTTTTTTTTTTCTTAATGTCTACTTTTTTTTTAAACCTAATCGTATATTTACTTATAGTTATCTCTCCTAATTTTCATTCCAAACCGTAATCCTATATTTTCTTATAGTAATGTTTTCTAATTTTCAATCAAAACCTTATTCCTATGTTTTCTTTTCAATTGCCTACTATCTTTCAATCAACACCGTAATCCTATGTTTTCTTTTTGGAATATGTCCTATCTTCCAATCGAAACTCGAATACTATGTTTTCTTTTCTTAATATCTCCTATTTCTCAATTTTATATCAAAACCCTAACCTATGTTTAATTTTCGGAATGATTACTATTTTTAAATAAAAATTTAATCCTTTCTGTTTTTTTGGAATATCTGTTATTTTTTAATCGAAACACTAATCCTATGTTTTTTTCCTGGAATGTGTCCTATTTTCCAGTTTCAAATCAAAACCATAATCGTTTATTTTCTTTTCCGAATATCTCATTCTCTTGATTGAAAACTCAAATCCTACTTTTTTTTGTTTTGTGAATGTCTTATAATTTGTAATGAAAACTCTAGTCCTATTTTTCTTTTCGCAGCGTCTCATGTTTTTCAATGAAAATCCGAATCCTATGTTTTCATTTCAAAATTCCTCTTATTTTTAAATCAAAACCCTAATCCTATATTATCATTTTGCAATGTCTACTCTATTTTCAATGAAAATACAAATCCTATGTTTTCATAGAATAATGTCTTCTTTTTTTCAATCAAAACCTTGATCGTATATTTTATTTTAGGAATGTCTACTATATTTGAATCAAAACCCTAATCCTATGTTATCTTTTCTGAATGTCCACTATCTTAGAATCAAAACCCTAATCGTATGGTTTCTTATTGTAATGTTTCCTATTTTTCAATCAAAATCCTAATCATTTGTTTTCTTTTAGGGATGTCTCCTATTTTGCAATAAAAAAACCTAATCCTTTATTTTCTTTTCGGAACGTATGATATTTTTGAATCAAAACACTAATCATATATTTTCATTATGGAATGTATCCTATTTTTCAATTTTGAATCAAAACCCTAATCTTTTGCTTTCTTTTCAGAATGTCTCATTTTCTTGAATCAAAACACAAATCCTATTTTTTGTTTTGGGAATGTCTTCTAATTTTTAATGAAAACCCTAATAATATGTGTTGTTTTTGGAATGTCTCATATTTTTCAGTCAAAACCACAATCCTATATTTTCTTTTCAGAATGCTTCTTATTTTTCAATCAAGACCCTAATCCAATATTTTCTTTTTGTAATATCTACTTTGTTTTAAATGAAAATCTGAACACTATGTTTTCTTATAATAATTTGTCCTATTTTTCAATCAAAACCTTAATCCTATGTTTTATTTTCGGAATGCTTACTTTATTTGAATCAAAACCCTAATCATATGTTATCTTTTTGGAATGTCTAAAATCATAGAATTAAAACACTAATCATATGTTTTCTTATAGAAATGTCTCCTATTTTTCAATCGAAACAATAAAACTATGTTTCCTTTCCTGAATGCCTACTATATTTGAATCAAATCCCTAATCCTATGTTTTCTTTGAAGAATGTTGTCTATCTTTCAATCAAAAAGCTCGAATCTGTATGTTTTCTTTTTCTTAATTTCTCCTATTTATCAGTTTTTGATTCAAAAACCCTAACCTATATATTTTTTTGTACAATGTCTCATATTTTTTTCAATCTTTTAACTTAATCCTTTTCTTTTTCTTTTTCGAATGTAAGATATTTTTTTAATCAAAACATTAACCCCGTGTTTTTCTTATAGTAATGTCTCCTATTTTTTCATTCAAAACCTTTTCCTATCTTTTTGTTATAGTAATGACTCCTATTTTTTTCAATCACAACCGTAATCCTATAGTTTCTTTTTCGAAACTGCATTTTATCTTTCAATCAAACCGCAATCCTTTGTTTTCTTTTCAGAATGTCTACTACATTGAATTAAAACAATAATCCTACGTTAATTTATACTTATGTCCCTTATTTTTGATCAAAACCATAATCCTATGTTTTTCTTTTGAAATGTCTTATATTTTTCAATCAAAACCCAAGTCCTATATTTTCTTTTAGGAATGTCTACTATTTTGAATCGAAACCCTTATCTTAAGTTTTTTTTCGCAATGTCTACTATTTTTTTAATCAAAACCAAAGCGGTATGTTTTCTTTTCAGAATGTCTCCTATTTTTATGGATTAAAACAAGAATAATATGTTTTCTTTTTGAAATGTCTCATATTTTTCAATCAAAATCCTATTAATATCTCTTCTTTTCGGAATAGCTCCTATTTTTGAATCAAAACGCTAATTTATGTTTACTTTCGAGAATGTCCGCTATTTTTTAATCAAAAATTTAATCCTATGTTTTTTTTAAATGTCTCCTATTTTTTTGGTTTATCATCAAAATCATAATCCTATGTTTTCTTAAAGTAATGTCTCTTATTTTTCAATCAAAATCATAATCATATGTTTTCTTTTCAAATTGTTTTATATTTTTCAAGAAAAACCCTAATATTATGTTTTATTTTTAGAATGTCTACTATTTCTTAATCAAAACCATAATTCTATGTTTTCTTATAATAACGTTTCTTATTTTTCAATTAAAACCCTAATCCTATTTTTCCTTTTCAAAATGTCTGTTATTTTTTCAATCAAAACGTTATCCTATGTTTTCTTTTAGGAATGTATACTATTTTTGAATCAAAACCCTAATCCTATGTTTTTTTTACAGTAATGTGTCCTATTTTTCATTCAAATACTAATCCTATGTGTTCTTATAGTAATGCCTCCTATTTTTCAATCAAAACTCTAATCCTATATTTTCTTTTTTAAATGTCTACTATACTTGAATGAAAACCCTAATACTGTGTTTCATTTTAAAAATATTTCCTATTTTTCATTCAAAACCCTAATCCTATATTTTTTTTGGAATGCCTCATTTGTTTTATTTTTTGAATGGCTATTATATTTCAATCAAAACAATCATCTTAGGTATTCTTCTCAGAATGTCTACTTTTTTTTATCAATCCAAACCCTAATCCTATGTTTTCTTTATGGAATGTCTCCTATTTTGCAAACAAAACCCGAATCCTATGTTTAGTTTTCTGAATGTCTATTATTTATTAATTATGTCTCCTATTCTTCAATCAAAACACTAATTCTCTATTTTTCTTTTCGAATGTCTCTTATCTTTTTAATGAAAATCGTAATCAGATGTTTTCTTTTCTTAATGTCTCCCATTTATCGCTTTTTGAATCAAAAACTCTAATCCAATGTTTTTCTTTTTGGAAAATGTCCCTCTATTTTTATGTTTTTAATCAAAAACCCTAATCCTATGTTTTTCTTATAGTAATATGTCTGAATTTTCAATCAAAACAATAGTCTTATGTGAAATGTCTAAGATTCTTAAATCAAAAATCTAATAGCATGTTTTCTTTTCAGAATGTCTACTATTTTTCAGTTTCCAATAAAAAACCTAATTCTTTCTTCTATTTTTGGAATGTCTATGTTTTTTAATCAAAACCCTAATCCTTTGTTTTTTTAATGTAACTTATTTTTCAATCAAAACCCTAATCGTATGTTTTTTTTTTCAGAATGTCTGCTATATTTCAATCAAAACCATAATCGTATGTTTTCTTTTATGTATGTCTACTATTCTTGAATCAAAACCCTAATCCTATGTTTTCTTATATTAATGTCTTCTATTTTTATAATCAAAAACCAAAATCCTATGTTTTTTTTGGAATGTAGTCTATCTTTTAATCAAAATACTATTCAGGTTTTCTATTCTAAAAAAAACATAGGATTATAGTTTTGATTAAAATATGGGAGACATTCTGAAAAGAAAAACATGGGATTAGAGTTTTTGTTTTTTTGAAAAATAGCAGACATTCTAAAAGAAAACAAAGGATGAGGTTTTTCATTGAAGAATAGCGGACATTTCCAAAAGAAACATAAGATTAGTGTTTTGATTGAAAAATATGAGACAGTTTGAAATGAAAATATAAGATTAGAGTTTTGATTGAAAAATAGCAGACATTAGTATAAGAAAACATAGGATTAGTGTTTCGATTAAAAAATAGGCGACATTTCTGACAGAAAACATAGAATTAGGGTTTTGATTCAAAAATAGTAGAGATTCTGGAAAGAGAACATAGGATTAGGGTTTTCATTGACAAATAGGAGGCACTCCGAAAAAAAAACATAGGATTAGCGCTTTGATTGAAAAAATATGAGACATTCAGAAAAGAAAACATTATATAAGTGTTTTGATTAACAATTAGCAGACATTCCTAAAACAAAGGATAGGATTAGAGTTTTGATTATGAGACAATCGCGAAATGAAATCAAAGGGGTTAGGGTTTTTGATTCATAATTCAAAAATAGGGGCACATTTCAAAAAGAAAATATAGGGTTCGGGGTTTTGATTCAAAGCTAATAAATAGGTGACATTAAGAAATTAAACATACTGTTATTGTTTTGAATGAAAATATGAGAGCTTACTAGAAAAAAACTATAGGATTAGGGTTTGCGATTGAACGATATTAAACATTATTATAAGAAACATTGGATTATGGTTGTGACTAAAAATATTAAACATTACTATAAGAAAACATAGAATTAGAGTTTTGATTAAGTACATAGTAAGAGAGAGACATTTCATTGGATTAGGGTTTTTGATTCCAAAATAGCGAGACATTCCTAAAAAGTAAACATAAGATTAGGGTTTGATTAAAATAGAAACTACTAATTATTTTTAATCAAAACACTAATCCTATGTTTCTTTTGGGAATATCTGCTATTTTGCAAACAAAGCGAATCGTATGTTTTTGTTTCTTAATGTCTCTATGTATCGATATCAAAACCCTAATCCTATGTTTTCTTTACTGAATGCATATTATATTTGAATATTCTAAATTTTTAATATTCTAAAAATTCTAATCCTATGTCCCTTATTTTTGTGTTTTGATTAAATCCATAAAATATTGTACATTTCGAAAAGAAAAAATAGGATTAGGGTCTTAATTCAAAAATTGTAATGGCCGATATTAGGATTAGGTTTTAATTGAAAAAGAGTAGACATTATGAAAAGAATACAGAAAACAGATACTTGATAAATGGGAGACATTAGAAAAACATTAGGATTATTTCAAAATGAAATAAGAGCATTACTATCAGAAAACATAAGATTATGATTTTGATTAAAATTAACATAGATCCACAAAACAATAGAAAAACATAGGATTAGGGGTTTTCATTCAAAATAGGAGTCGCTGCCAAAAGCAAAGATAGGATTAGTGTTTTTGATTATATGAGACATTATGAAAAGAAAATATGGATTATTGTTACTCGATACGATTCAGAGTATACACTCCCAAAAGAAAAATAAGATTAGGGTTTTGATAAAAATTAGTGGGTGTTCCAAAAGAACTTAGGATTAGGGGTTTTGATTAAAATATAGAGATCAGCATATAGGGTTTTTATTCAAAATAAAATAATATAGTAGGGTTTTTATTCAAGACTCCCGGAAAAATATATGGGTAGATGTTATATATAGATAAATAGGAAGCAGTGATAAAAATAGAGTATTTAGAAAGAAACTGAAAAATATGACACATTAGCTAAACAAAACATACGATTGTTGTTTTGATTACAGAACATTTGAATGATAACATAGGTTTATGGTTTGATTGAAAATCGATAAATAGTAGACATAGGATTTTGGGTTTTTGATTAAAAAAGATAGGAGACATTCCAGCATATAATTAGGGTTTTTGATTGAAAAATATGAGGACATTTACGACATGGGATTAGAGTATTGATTGAACAATGGGTGACATTACTATAAGAAAACATGGGGTTTGGGTTTTTGAGTTAAAAACCGAAAAATGGTATTTTCCAATGAAAAACCCTAATCATAATTGATAAGTGCTGTGTGATGAGAATACGGTAGTGTCTCTTCTTGTGTTGAGCATTATTTTTCTGCGGTTTTAGCAGCTAATATGGGTGTATTTATGTTACTTTCATGCGGGAGTAGGGTTGTGAGGCGCGATTATGAGAGAAAGAACCCAATGATGAGTGTGTAATGCACATCAATGTGGAGGAAATCTTTGCTGGTATCGATGAAGCAGAGCAAAGGTCGGGGTTCAAGATGCGGGGAATGTGTGTCAGCCTCCTCGTGCTCGAGCTAGCTGCAACTATTTGGGGGGCACAGAGGCGGGTCACGATTCAAGCATCTCCGACTTCGTGCATATAGAACAAGATCTCCATCAACATGTCCATTATTAGCAAGCAGCCGATCCATGGCGTAAATGTGTGCCCGTTGCGTTACCTCGATGAAAATATCGATTGAGAATATTTGAGGCGATGCGTAGCAGGGTATTGTGATAGCATCTTGTAGCAGCGGTATATATCGGCCGGTAGAAAAACCCGGAAAGACAGATAATCCACGCAGCGTGTGGAAATTCCACCAAGTATGAAAAATCACGGGCGCCCATATGGACGTGTGGATTCCCGTTCGACCCTTTAAATGCCGATTTTGGCCGCAGTTTCTGACATTCTTTTCTCCAGTCTTTTCCCCAACGAGAGAGGCGGCTAGAGGACTTTCTGAAGGCTCTCGACAGCTGCGCGCTTTGGAGAGGTTCTCACTTTCTGCTTTGTCACGATGTCGCGCAGCTGTATCTAGGCGAACAAAGGGATCCTGATGGTGAGTGTCGCGCTGACAGTACTCGCGACAAATGAGAGTCTGTTTCGATCAAGTCATTGATTCAATCTAGTCATGATAAAGCTCCAGTGCGTACTGGGTATTTGTGAACCTAGGATGTATTCTTTTTCATTGAATCTCTTTTATTATGTTTTTCAATTAATTGTTTGCTGTGGGTTTCAATCTTGGAGACTTGATTGTATGAATACTCCCCTACGGTCACCTAGGGTTGAGGTTCTTGTTGGTAACTCTTGTAGATGAGTGACACACCATGAGGTTGACAAAAACTAGATTGGAGGGGTTAGAGGGGTGAGTCTAGAGGCGGTCGTCCCTTTCCCCCTCAGGTGTGATCATCCCTACCTCCACATTCCAAAGAGTTCTTTGTGGCCCATAGTAGAGTGAATGGGCTAAAGGGATGACCTTCAGCCCAGGGAGCTTAGTTGCGGTCCTGATGGGTGAAAGCGTTGAAGTGATTTTTAGCACATAGGGCTTAATTGTGGCTGAGATCTTCCACTTGGACCAAAGGGTTGGAGTCTATACATAGGAATAGGGTTTTATCACTTAGAATCTAGAGAACTCGTTGCAATTCTATGTGATGTGAGGTTGAAGGGTTATTCAATCTCTCCTCGGGACATGTATAGGGATTGAGGCATGGTTGACCTTAGATTTGGGATCATGTGATTAATGATTTCCAGACTCATTGTTGCATCAATTGGGAGTATAATAGAGGGTTCTTGCACTCACGATTGTCCTAGTGGATCAATATCCGGTCACCTCCATCTTTATCGATTGCCTTACGCTTCTTCATTTACTTGTCTTTGTCTATCTTGTTGCTTTTATTTTTCGTTATTTCATATTTTTGTCACACTTATCACTATTCATCTTTCACATTAGTTGAAAACAACTTAGAGTACATCTTCTACTCTCTCTATGGATCGTTACCCACTCATACGAGATTATTACATTATGACCCGTCACTTGCGGTTTCTGCGCATATATGGAGATGTCAAGTTTTTGGCGTTGTTCCCACGGTGAATAGGCGTTTAGAGATACTTTGTACTTTTATTTTCTTAGCTATTTATTCATTCTATTTTTATATCTTCTTTTACTAGCATCGTTCCGATTTTGTTTTCTTTCTTTTTAGTGCGGCTCCAGGTTGATGACCGAGGGAACCCTTGATATTGATTGAAGGAAAAACCGAGCTCGAGCGTACACTTAGAAGAAAAGGGAAAGAACATGCAAGAATAGTCTAATCTAGCTGAATTGGAGTAGAAGAATTTGAAAACATGGCGGGGCTCGAATGAGCGGCGATGCGACATTATCCGATTATGCTAGGCTCGCGTGTATTGGACACCTGATCGAGCATTGGGTGTCCACGGATTATTTCCGAACTTTGGTAGAGCCAAGCATTCATCCACATGTTGCGAGCATTCCTCATAGTTTAATGGGTTTGGCGAGTGAGGGATCCAGAGCACTCATATAGAAAACTTTCTCAAGAGTATGCGACATGCTTAAGATAAAGCGGGATATGAGTTGATACCATCAGAGTTGAGAGCCTTCCATTTTCCTCGAAAGGGAGAGCGAAGCGATGGCTACACTCATTACCTAGAGCATCAATTACCATATGGGAGGAGATGATAGAAGCTTTCTGACCCATTATTTTCGCTCAGGAAAATTTGCAAAGCTAGGAATGAGATCTCATCCTTTTATGTACAATTGAATTGGAGTCTATATTCGGCGTGGGAAAGGTTCAGAGGAGCTCACGAGAAAGTGCCCTGCAACATGGATTCACTGGGTGGATGATTGTTCAAACCTTTTACAATGGTTTAAATCCGAGTACAAAAGCGCAACTCTTGGATCGGCAGTGAGGAGGTACCTTATGTATCAAGACACTCGGTGAGGCCTGGTCAACTAATTGAAGAAATGGGGTTAATGACTACCAATGGAATTCTAGGAAGAAGAAAAAAAGGTGGCGGCCTCCATGAGATAGATCACGATAACCTCATCGGCGGCTCAAGTGGAATCATTGAGTAAGAAGTTTGATCTCCTAACTCGAGATAGAGTGGCGGCCGTGACTACTTGCACGGGTGTGGTGGAGGACATGCTCCATCCGGTTGCCCGATCTCTATTAGTGATGCATCTTGATTTGAGAATGTCGATTTTGTAGGTAATGCTAAGAAGAATCAAGGAAACCCATACAGCAACACCTACAATCTTGGTTGGAAGAGTCATCCCAATTTCATGTGGAGGAACCAAGGTCCACAAAAGGCCATAGAGACACTCGGTTTCCAACAACAATCGAGCCCCAAACATGGAAAATTGAGTTTAAGTTTGGAGACCTGAATAAACAATTTTGGAGAAAGGCCTTTTCAACTAGGTTTGTGCAATCAATCTTATACAAGGTTTCCAATCGGTTGATGCTACAGTTCGCAACCACACCGCCTCTTTGCATAATCTTGAAAATCAAGTAGGGCAGATTAGAAGTCATATCGGAAAGGCCACAAGGAAGCTTGTCGAGTAACACGAGACCAACCCTAGAGAGCATGTCGAGGCGATCACTTTGAGAAGTGGTCGTGAGGTTGAGGGTAAGCTTCGAGGAAGAGCCCAATGAACACGCACCCGAGGGTTATAGAGGTTGAGAGGGCGAAGCAAAGAGAAAGAGGTGGCACCCCAACTTTCAAGCCAAGAATACCATATCCTCTAGATTGAAGAATGAGTCAAGGGATGAACATTAAAAGAAGTTCACGAGTTTGTTCAAACAAGCGCACATCAATATTTCTTTTGTTGAGGCATTGGCTCAAATGTCTAAGTATGCAAAATTCTTGAAGATTTGTTGACCAACAAGAGAAAGTTGGAGGACAATGCTTTCATGATCTTAGATGCTTCTTGCTTGGCCGTATTGCAAAGAATATGCCAAAGAAGGAAGAAAGACCGGAAACTTCATCATTCCGTGTAAGATTGGCAATTTGAGGTGAAGAAATGGCATTTAGGCGGACTCAATGGCTAGTATCAACGTCATGCCATGACACCTTCTTTACGAAAGCTAGGCTTGGGAGAGCCTAGGCCAACTTGGATGACTTTGCAAATTGGTGGATCGGAGTGTGAGATAGCGAGAGGTATCATTGAAGGCGTGTTTTGTTAAGGTGGATAAGTACATATTTCACCGTAGATTTTGTGGTGCTAGATGTCGATGAGGATGCGGATGTACCCTTGATATTTTGGAGGTCATTCTTATGGACTTCCAAACCATTGATTGACATGGACGACAGAGAGTTAACATTGAGAGTTGGAGATGACAAGCTCACATACCGACTTGCTGAAGCCATGCGGCATTCTCTTAATTTTGATGATACTTAGTATTTTCTGGACACTACTGATGAGATTGTTGATGAATATATGCAGGAATTGGTCAATCCGTTCCGGTACGAGGGTTTGTTTAACGAAGGGGTGGACAATGAAGGAATCATGATGCTTGATTCAACGGAAGAAGTACCATCTACCCCGAGGATCATGAAGAAGGTGCTCTAGAAGATGAAGAGGGCTAGGAGATGCCACTGGAAACGCTCCAAGGCTATTGGAGACATGCGCGAACCAAACAAATTGGATGAATTATTGCTAGGTAGTCCCAAGCCTAATAATTCCCCGTCTACCTTCAAGAGACTTTGCTCATCATGTTTCCAAGCTATGGGTAAGAGGGCAACCTTCATCTATGAGCCCCCGTGAGGGAGGACAAGGTACGTCAAGCTAAGTGATGTTAAATAGGCGTTTCTTGGGAGACAACCCAAGTGTTTACTGTTTTCTTAATTTGGTTGCTTAGTGTTTGTTTGAATAAATTGTTGAGTGTTGGTGTCTTGATTTGTAGATGATTTTGCTATGATTTTCTTATGGACATGTAATTTCACCGTGTGTTTTCATGTGAATTTGACGAAGTTTTGGTTATTTGAGCTATATATCATGTTTCTCACTAGTATAGTAACATATTAGGGCTGGCTCTAAGTGTGTAAACATGTTCAAAAATTTTCTGCGAGCTGCGGTGTTTTCTAAGTCATCTAGAGAAAAACACGCAGGCGTGTGGAATTAACACATGACCAGTGGTTTTGTATTGCGAGCTCATCCAGGAGAAGGCACATGGGCGTGGACTCATCCCCGTGAATGACCCAGTGTGATTCTCCATGCGCCCCGTGGGTAATTTACGCAGGCGTAGTGATTTCTCAGAGACTTAGCAAACTATCCCTAGAGCACACGGGGGCATGGACTGCCCACTGGGTGAACTGTGATAATACTGTACGGGCATGGGTAATTTCCACACGACCATGCGGATCTCTGCAGATGAGTTCTCTCCATCCCAAAAAGACATAGGGGCGTGCGGCTGGCCCTGTAAGTTGGGCTTGTAAATGCCCATGGCTATGCATAATTTCCACACGCGCGTGTGAAACACTTAGCGATTCTTCTCGGGTGGACAAAGAAGCCCAGGGTGTGTCACGGCCCACATGGAGTTGGGCGCCGCAGCTGGGTATTTCCCATAAGCCCGTGTATTTGCACTCAGAGAGCGATGAGTGTTTTCCCCTGAGAGTGCAGGTGTATGCACCGCCCTATAATGCTTTCTTGTGGAGCGCGCAGGGCGGTAATTTCCACATGCCCGTGCGGATTGTCATGAGCAATCTCAAAGATTCATGAGTCCTTTTTAAAGGATCATCATTTCTTCTCATTCCCACACTCTCTCTTCGCCTGAGAGCACCCTCACATTTCTTTCTGACTTCGCATTGCCATATTTGGAGGGATTTATGCGTGGTTTTCTACAGCGACTTCAAGGTTTTCCACTTCAACTCGTCGAGTAAGCCATATCTTTTTGTTCTCTTCCGCATTCTTGATTTTTAATCGATGAAACTTGTGAATAACGCTTTGTTTTATAATTAGAATGAGTATGCATGTTTAGAACAATGTTAAAAGCGATTTAACGGTGTTTTTTTTTAATTTTTGAGGCATGGACGTGCCTTTTTTACGCCCCGTGGATCCACACGGGCGTGAGGAAATTCCACACGACCATGTGGATTTCTGTAGCATTGCTTAATTGACTTGTTTGATCGCTTTTCTTTCAAATTTTACAGATATGGCACCCAAGTCAATGAAGGAAGGCGATAAGCGATCAACGTGAGTCATCTCCTGAGTCCGAGGGTATGAGATTCACTATACCCGAGCATCAGGCCTGTTTCGAGCATTTATCGAGACTTTGGTTCATAAAGACTCGATTCATAGACACGAGCATACTGAGATTTACAGCAGGGGAATGAGTTCAATGATGAGGTCGAGGATCTCGTATCAGTGGGTGGTTGGAGGCAATTGTTGTCGATTAGAAAGCTAGCATATGTGAGCTTACACTGGAGGTCTTATCATCATTCGAGTTCGATAGATCCTATTCGAGACTCGACAGCCTCAACGCCGTTTAGTTCAGAGCACTTGGACATTACCGAGCATGAGTATCACGCGATTTCAGATCTAGCTTGGGCTTATACGAGGAGGCATTCATAAATACTGAGGAGTATTATGCGATTTACGTCTGATTATCACGGAGCTTTAACCCTTAGAGAGCTTAAAGAGCATTGTGTGGTCAGGGCCACTATAAGCTAGGGTTGTCCAAGGCCATGTGCCTTTCCGACACGTATGCGAGATATTTAGATGCCATCATGAGCAGGTCAGTGAATGGCCGTGGTGATAACATTGGCGTTCTGAGCTGGCAGGAGCTTCTATACTTGTATTTGATGATACAACGCATACCGATCCATCTAGGACACATCGTCGCTGAGTACATTCGACATCAGGGTCAGTATGCCGGATTGGGAGCGATCTTCTCGGGTCCATACATTATGAGATTAGCTATGGATATGGATCTCTTGGGTATGATTCGCGGGGCCGAGAAGATGAGTATACCTGTAACCCTGAGCCTGGAGACGATTAGATTGATGGACATGGTTCACAGGGTTCAAATGGGGGTTCATGGTCTGGTGCTACCAATTTCGGAGATAGCCGAGTAGGAGGGTGATGATGCCGAGGCTTCCGAGCCTACCCCCGAACCTTAGACATCACCGATGGAGTCCGAGGCACCTCATATGGCAGAGGATCCACCCCAGTATGCATGTTTTCACCATATCGAGCCCATGATCATTTTGAGATGCTTGAGAGTACTGTGGGAATGATACAGACAGAGGTCGGCGAGGCTCGCCACAGGATTGCTTGAGATTCGAGGCTACCCGAGCCACTGACATCTGAGGTAGTTCATGGCACGTTTCGACATATTGCAGTGGATTTTAGAGCGGGACGTCGCCTCATCATTTGTCCTGCGGCCGAGAACTCCCCTAGCATGTCCAATACCTCCATTCCCTATTCCAGCATCGGTTGACCCACCATGTACTTCATCACTAGCACTTTTGGCATGACAAAGGGCGAGCATGACACCGACACTTGATTTGTTTTTTTTTCTTTTCTTTTAATTTTGTACTTATATTTTGGACTTGTATTCTCAGAAAGGACTCCCCTTCTGAGTTTATTTTTATTTTGCTATCTCGAGTTGTATTCATTGCTTCATCTTTTTACATACTCGAGGTTGTTTTTATTTTTATTGAGCTTCACTTTGAACCCCCTCGTGTATCCGTGAAAATGGTCTTGTCATCATGGGAATTGAGAACTTTGTCATGGGCACGGCCAAGGTGTTTTGGCACTTGGCCGTATGAGCTTCACAACCCGTTGGAACAACTCTCCCAAGGACATAGCTCCATCAAATACAATACTAGGAGTCAAGGGAGTATTTTTTTGATTGCTTATCCGACATTTGAATTTAATTGATATACATTATGAGTGAGCTTACATGAGTACATTGGGGACAATGTACAACTTAAGTGTAGGGTGGGGGGAGAGTTTCATAGTGTGCACATCTTTTATATTAGTTTTGATTGATACATACTCACATTACCAATGGTGGTTCATCTTAGTTGCAATGAATGTATTCTTGAGTTTAGGAGAATTTTTAACATTGAATATCCTCATGCTCTAGGTTTTTCTTGAATTTCTAGGAATTTTTGCCCGATTAACACTTGTTGTACTTCTCACTCTTGAAACCCATTTGGAAACTCAAGTTTGATGTTAAAGGGACTAAGTATAGTTGTTTCTTTTGTTAATTCAAAAGCAAAAAGGATCAAAATAGTTTTATTTCTTATTTGTGCTTGTTGGGTGGAAAGAGCTACCACCTATGAAGTATGAAGCTACTCTCATAAGTCAGATACTAGTTATGCCCTAATGAGAGAAAAGAGCTATCTCATAGGGATGGGTGAAAAGCTACCACTCAGGGTGAAAGAGCTACCACCTCAAAAATGTGAAAGCCACCTTAGCGGCCGCTTTGGAAAGGGGCTATCTTAGAGGGATGTGTGAAGCTACTACCACCTTTGAAATGTTTTTGTTACTTTGTGCAGATCAATAAGTCCCTTGTGCTTAGAACTTTGAGGAGTATAATGTGGGTTGTTTTGAGTAAGCTCACGCACTTAAACGATTTCGGGTTTGTTGTCCTTTTTGATTCAAGTTTTTAACTAGAGCATTGATTTTTCGTATTTAGTGTTAAAATTTTCCTTACTTGTAGAATGCTCTCTTTGTACGTTTTGGTGAACCTAAGGCCAAGCACTTCCAATGTTTCCTTTATCTATGCATATAATGTTTTAATCTTTGCTTGAGAACAAGCAAAAGCTTAAGTGTGGGGGAGTTTGATAAGTACTTGTGCGATAAGAATATGAAGTATTCTTTCCTTGTGTTGAGCATTACTTTTCTCAAGTATTAATGCTAATATGGGTGTATTTATGTTACTTTCATGCAGGTAGGGTTGTGAGGGCGATTATGAGAGAAAGAAGCCAATGTGGGTCATAATGCACTAATTTCGAGAAAATGTTACTAAGGTTCAAACGCGAAGACATAGGTCGGATTTTAGATTCAGGAATGTGTGCCAACCTCCTCGTACTCAAGTTAGCACAACTATTTGGAAGGCACAAGGGTAGTCACATTCAAGCATTCTGACTTGTACATATAGAACAAGATCTCCACCAACATGTCCGTTATTAAAGAGGCAAGGCGATCCACGACGTAAATGTGTGTCCGTTTGCATTACCTCGATAAAAGTATGGATTTGGGAGTATTTCAGGCCGCTACTATAGCAGGGCATTATAGAAACAATATAGCAAAAATATCGCAACAACACTGTTTACATCCGGCCGAGAAAACAGGAAAACAGAGAATCCACACGGGCGTGTGGAAATTCCACACACCCGTGTGAAAAATCCACAGGGGCGCCCATATGGGTGTGTAGATTCCCGATTCTAGCTCTTTAAAAGTCGATTTCAGCCCCGATTTTATCATTCTTTTCTCCATCTTTCCCCAACTTGAGAGAGGGGCTGGCTAGTGGTTTTGAGAAGTATTGGCTAGGGTCTTTGGAGAGGGTTAGCGGCTATGACATCGAGTGCCATTTGGAAGAAGGTTAGTGGGAGAGCTTTCGTCGGCACCGATCCAGTGCGGGTGTATCCTGGGCGGACAAAGGGACTGTTCCAACAAGTAGAGGACTCTCTGTAAGACCATTGGCACGACTAACGAGGAGGTGTTTTCTATGGATGTTTTGTTTTAGCA
>NC_052490.1:11912687-11938855 GCF_009730915.1 Dioscorea cayenensis subsp. rotundata
ACTTTGGATTAAAAGTTTTGATAAAAAAAATATGAGACATTACGAAAAATAGAAACATAGGATTCGTGTTTGTTTGCAATATAGGAGACATTCCATAAAAAAAACATATTATTAGGGTTTTGATTCAAATATAGCAATATTTGAAAAAAAAAACATAGGATTAGGGTTTTGATTGAAAAATAGGAGACATTACAAAAAAAAATATAGGATTAGGATTTTGATAGAAAATGAAAAGACATTACTATAAGAATACATAAGATTGGGGTTTTGATTAAAAATTTATAGGCATTCTAGAAAGAAAAACATCAGATTAGGGTTTTGATTGACAAATAAGAGGCATTCTAAAAAGAAAACATAGGATTAAGATTTTCTCTAAGAAATAGGAGACATTACTATAATAAACAATTGGAATAGGTTTTTGATTAAAAACCAAAAAATAATGGACATTTCCAAAAGAAGACATGGGATTAGAGGTTTTATTAAAAAACAGGAGACATTACGAAAAGCAAACAAAGAATTAATGCTTTCATTTAAAAATAGGAGGCATTATGAAAAGAAAATATATAATTAGGGTTTTGATTCAAATATAGTAGGCAATGCGAAAAGAAAACAAACGATTAAGGTTTTCATTGAAAATTTTGAGACATCACTTTAAAAAAACATAGAAATAGGGTTTTCAATGAAAAATGGGAGATATTACTACAAGATAACATAGTAATAGGGTTTTGATTCAAAAATAGTTCACATTCCAAAAAGAAAGAAAAGGATTAGAGTTTTGATTCAAATATAGTAGGCATTCCAAAGAAAAAACATAGCATTTGGGTTTTGATTAAAAAATATAAGACATTATTACAAGAAAACATAGGATTGGGATTTTTATTCAAAATTAGTAGACATTCGAAAAGAACACATAGGATTAGGGTTTTGATTGAAAAATAGGAGGCATTCCAAAAATGAAACATAGGATTAGGGTTTTTATTGAAAAATATGAGAAGTTCTCGAAAAAAACATCTGATTGTGGTTTTGATTAAAAATTACCATACATTACCAAAACAAAAGATCGGATTAGGGTTTTGTTTAAAAAAAATGAGAAATTTCGAAAAAACAAAGGATTTGGGTTTTGATTCAAATCTAAAAAATAGAATACATTCCATAAAGAAATCATAGGGTTAGGGTTTTGAATAAAAAATTACAGATATTCCGAAAAAAATAGAAAGAAATAGGACACTTTCCAAAAATAAATCATAGGGTTAGGGTTTTGAATAAAAAATTACAGACATTCTGAAAAAAAAGAGAAAGGATTAGGTTTTTGATTTAAAAATAGGAGACATTTCTAAAAGAAAACATTGGTTACGGTTTTAATTCAAACGTAGTAGGTCTTCAGAAAACAAAACATTGGACAAGTTTTTGATTATAAACCAAAAAATAATGTACATTTATAAAAGAAAACATATGATTTTTGTTTTTACTAAAAAAAATAGGAGACATTCCATAAATGAAACTAGGAATTAGTGTTTTGATTAAAAAATACGAGGCATTTCAAAAAGAAAACATAGGATTAGGGTTTTGTTTCAAATATAGCAATTATTCTTAAAAGAAAACATAAGATTAATGTTGTGAATGAAAAATATGAGACATTACTATCGGAAAAAACAGGTTTAGAGTTTTGATTCAAAAATAGTAGCCATTTGTGAAAGAACGCATAGGATTTGGTGTTCGATTGAAAAATAAGACCCATTCCGAAAAAAAATACATTGGATTAGGGTTTTGATTAACAAATATGACACATTCTGCAAAGAATACATCAGATTAGGGTTTTGATTGAAAACTAAGAGACAATATTATTAGAAAACATAGGATTATCGTTTTGATTCAAGAATATGCTACACCATATTAGGTCTTCGTCGTTGTTTTTATTGACTTTTGGTGGTTTTTATCAACACTAGTAAACCCCATGGAGACATTGCAAAATGGCGGATAAAACGCCCGGTAAACTAACGTCGCTGAAGTTGCTGTGTTTTTCAATTGTAAACGCCGCTAATGTTGGCGGCATTTAATAATAACACGCCGGCAATGTTGAAGCCGATTCTTCGAGAGTAGCCCGCTTTTACCGATGTTTAATATAGAAATGGCACAATCTTTTTAGCATTTATAAACAAAAAGGCCAGCATAAGTACACAGTCGAACTCCGATTTGTGACTTATTGGCAACATAAAAAGGCCGCCGAACAGCCGGCATTTTCTTAATAAAATGCCTCAAAAATATCTTAATTATACTGTTGTTTTAAAGCAAAAATGCCGGTAAATGGATAAATACTATAATAATTTTTTCCCGATTTTTGCATGTAATACCTGTAATAAATTTGAATATTATTTAAAACACAAATTAAACATCAAGATTGTCCATATATTAACAAAAAGAAATATGAAAGCAATACATGATGTACAATTTTGTATGTGAATGCCACAAAGATATATAAATTCAATCAACTTAAAAATTTTCAAATCTTATTCACAATCACAAGTCTTTAACAAAATATGATAGGTACAATTGTGAGAAAATCTCATAAACCCCAAGAACATTAAAAGTTCATATAAAATCTCATAAACAAACAGAACAACAATCAAACATTCATCTGTAATGATCATCGAATGAGATAAGAGTGCATCAATGTTCTGGTGAAGCTTGATTCAACAAGAATAATTTATAGTATTAGTATTAAAGAAAATACAGCATTGTATATTTAATGTACAATTACCAGAACATGCACACTAGACCCCGCTTTGTTAGCATGACGGGCCTGAGACCCGATACATTGATTCTGAAATAATTACAATCACATGTTTACAATTTAATTTGGCAACAAAATTATTAGGAATGGACTAATAAATAAGTTCTGGAAACTTATATAGAGTATCACTCAATCGTACACACACAAACACATAAATGAAATAATAACTTATGATTATGGAAGTACCCAAAGTATCTGATTATTAGTTTACAAGTTTGAAATACCTATGATTGAGAAAATGATCCACCTATGGTAGGCTAGGTGATAGTCGCTCCTGGGAATTGTTGTTGCAAGAAAGTATAAAGAGCGTTGTTGTTAGCACGTTCGCGGTCAAGCTCATCTTCCATCTTCTGGATTTTTTTATCCATTTGTTGGCGAAATTCTATGCACTCTGATGAATGACCACCACATGTTCCGGAACGACTACCTAAATGGCCATAATATGAAGTTGGAGTAGGACCTAATCCAAGCCCTCTTACTCGACAATATGGCTCTTTTCCAATCACTTGAGTCAAAATTTCTCTTTCAACCATTCTGTCATCCCTATCAATTGATTCATATTCAGATATTTTTTTTTTATTTTCATTTTCCTAGATTTATGTAAATGGCTTTTAACAAATGTCATTTCTGAAGAAATCAATATAAGGTAGAATAATGGCCAAAGACTTAGTACCATAATCTCTTCTGCCTCTTTATTCAAATACGAGCCATATTTTTTAGTACGGGTTTCTTTGAAAAACTCAAAATGTTTATTTTCTTTCCACTTATAAGTTCCTAAATCAAGAAAATATAGATTAGTAATGGCTACTTGCAAAAAGTGTACTCTTTGGAAAAAAAATCATACATAGCCAAATATTGTATCTTCAAAAACTTAACAGTTTTTTACCATTTCCTTTTCTTTTCTCTCGAAGCTTTTCAAACCCGAAGTGTGTGTGTAGTATTGTTGCTTTCTCGAGGAAACCCCAACTTTTTTTGATTCCTACATAATAACATTAACATTAAATTACATATGTAAGATACCATGATTATTACATTTAAAATAAACAATATATATTATTCGAACCTCAATGTTTCTCGAGTACCAAAAATCAACTAACTCTTTCCATTGCCAGCTAATAGTCCCTTTTGGATGCTTCTATTTATTTGCTTGTAGCCCATCCTTTTTTTGAAATATTTTCTCTTCAAATCATATTTATTGTCCCTCCATTTCTTTCCTAAAGACTTAAGCACATAGTCTTTTTAGATTTCAAGAACAAATTGTGTCTATTTGAAAACCAAAAATAATTTCAACCAAATATTATGACCTTAATAAGATTGTTATGTAAATAAAGAACATGTTATGCATAACACAAATTTAAGAATAAAAGTATACCTCGATGAAGTTTAATAGTTCATACTTTAATGTTTTTGGCACTTTATGGCAACTCTTGTATTGAAGACCAATCTTCTGGCTAGATTGAGCGATCATACCTAGGACCGAAGAGAACAATTGTGCCTCGGGCCCAATGGGTTGTCCAAGCTAGTTTGCACTAACCAACACTTTTTCTTCTGGACGCAGTGCCCATAACTCCTTCAAAGTTGTTAGCCATCTTCCTTTACAGCTGACCTCATTGTCAACTGCAACAATTCATATACTCATTCGTCAAGACAAAATGGTTTAATCCATTACATAAAAAGTTGTATTTGGAAATTAATTGCACAAAATACATGTTTTTACATTAACCACTAGACTGGTATTTTCAAGTATGTTACCATGGTTTTCATTTTCATCATCTCCATTACGGTTTGAATCAATATTTAATGAACGATTTAAGGTGCGAGGTTGAGCATCAAGCATTTGAGCTGTTGAAGTCTCACCTTTATTATTAGTAGGAGCATTGTGACTAGTATTTGTTTCAGATCAGATTATTTTCATATCTTTCAATTTTGATCTTGGCATCTTGATGTTGTCTACATCACCTCATAAAGATAGGTATACAGTAAACAAGAATAAATTACAAAAAATAAATGTTCAAGTTAACCAATTGGTATAAATGGAATCATGTCAGATCAGCAACTTGTTCTTCACTTCTTCTAGTGTAGTAACAACTAGCGCAATGAACTTGGCTAAAAAGGGTAAAAAAGGAAACATCTTTCTGTATGATTAAAATAATTCTAATTAGTCTTTCATGTATGTAACTGTATGGATTAGATTCATATGATTTTCTATAACTAACAACTCCTCCATTAAAATGAAAGTTTAGCTTAGTTCATGGAAGCTAGACGTATGGCTTACTCGATATAATATAGCTAGTCTATATATGCAAACAAAACTAATCTTTATTGAAGATATTTTGGTTTATTTCGGTTTGGTATGAATGTGTATATGTTAACCTGCATGCATGTATTTTTTATTTGATCAAGTAGATGAATATATTTCATTTTTGCTAATTAATCAAGTGAAATACTTGGTAATAGCTGAAGACAAGAAGAATTCATGGTTCTCGTTTTATATTCCAAAAATAGAAAGGTCACCATTCATAAGCAATGATCAAAGGTAGGAAAATAAAGGCAGGTCAATTAAACAACACTTAAGCAGTCAAACTATGACCATATCTTCATTAATTCATGATGAACAACATCAAGTGGGTCAAAACCTCCAACTATTGTTTCCTTGTTCATTCCTTCTAGGCTGCTTCTGAATTATATATATATATATATAAATATATATATATGATATTTGAAACTAAAAAGATCTCATCCAAGTGAAGCTACAGAAAGAAGTGCTACAGTTTCCAATTCACCTGGGAAGTATGTTATCCTTCACGAGTTGGATCTTGAAGATGATAGATAATATTTGGCATCTCATACTACTTTGTCAAAGAATCAAGGTAATTTCGAGGCAAGTTGGTTCCTTTTTTAGCGTCAATAGTTCCATTCTATGAGAGGAATATATCTCGTTTCAACAATTCATACAATCACTCACCTTTTGTGATCATCATTGACTAATTTCACATTTATTTCATTTGCTCCAACTGCTGAACTGATGGAGTTAAATGTGCAATGACTACAGGGAATTCGATGACACCCTTAATATTTCTCAAATTATCACAGACATATGTCTTATCTTATGCTATACAGATATCCTCAGATTATTTTTTTAACTCGGTGGGAATGTCATGAGCTTAAAAAAATTCTCTAATTGTCTAGAAAGATATACTCGCATATTAAGCTCTAGATTGCTATATGATCTCCAACTACGCGTCTCATTTATTGGATGATCGTCATTTTGTTCATTGATTGCAATGAGTGCAAGAACAAGGTAATCCGTTATCAGGTCCAGTATTCTAGATCGATTTCTTTGAAAACAATTGTTATTAGATGAAGGCTAAGAGTTCCTTGTTTTCAAACAAGTTACTTGACACATTCTACAATAATTTTAGTTTTAGTTCAATCTTCATCCATTTTAGGTTAAACTTCACCGTAATTTTTTGATATTGGAATCTATAAATGGTGTATATTTTGAGTAAGTTCTATCTATTCTACATTGATTTGTGCAGTTATAGTAGGATGAATAGATGACACGCAGTCCATTAAATTGCATATTAAAATTGGTTCTCTAATCATATATTTACACCACAAAAAGTCTGTTGCAATTTGTATCTTTAATAAAAATTCATGTTTGTATTGAAGTAAGAGAACATGACAGATAGCACTCACTACCACGTGTCTATGAAACTCTAGTCTCAATCTCAAATTTAGCCCATCAATATTTCACTCATAGTTGACAAAGAACAAAAAAAACTTTATTTCTAAGTTGATCTTTAGTTGTTGATCAGCTTGAATCTGAGAACCTACCAAGAAAAGGAATAGGATTAGCTACTCTGCAGCAAGATTCTGAACATGATCAGTAAGACACAAGAACCAAATAAAGAACAGAGAAAAGACATAATAATTCCAAGACACAATTGGAAGTATGAGGTAGAAAGTAGATCCAAAAACATTAATAAGTTTGCATAGCAACAAAACAATACAGTATTCAACTGGAAATGTCTCTAACAAGGTACTAGTTGGTCTCTTTTAGATAACCATGAATGATGAAATCATCAAATACTTAATCAAAAATAAATGACATAAACAAAATCTAAATCGAACTCAAACTACTAAGTTTATTTGAATATGATATTTGAATATGTAAACGGTGTATATTTTGAGCAAGTTCTATCTATTCTACATTGATTTGTGCAGTTAATTTATTCTTGGTGCTGTTCATGTGAAATAAATAATTCTTATAGTTTCCTAGCATATGAGATCATAGATAGGAGACATAGTCGAAGCGCAGCAAAATATAGGCATAATCAAAATCAGCATATGAGATGAGTGGAAAATTAGAGAGGGAAAATGAGGCCATCTGTATGTAAAATTAGTTAATGCCATATAAGCACATTTCATGTCCCAAAAAAAAAACATCCTATATAGTTTTGCATTACATTAGATGAGTGGAGATAAATAGCGAGAGAAAATGAGGCCAAATATGGATAGGATTTATTTAATATAGGTTCCATGAGCAGCTATGAACATAAAAGATGTTTCCACATGGTAGTAGATTATCCCAAAATTGTTTCTGATAATGTGATATAAGTCTCTTAGATAGCGCACTGCCATTTCCCCTAATACCATCTATTAATACTCAAATTTCAAGCTCTTCAAATTCTATATTTGCAATACATTTACCACTGTTGATCAATCTACTTAGCATCAATAACTTGTTTCAGACCATTTTCCTTGGTATTGCTTCCATCAATTGCTTTTTGTGACAAAATTTCTTTAGTTAATGGTACTATTTACTTTATTAATTGATACACATGCTTATTTAAGTTGACATTGCTCTGTCAAGTTTTTCAACTGGATATATAACTTAATATGATCTTTGGTATAGACCTCTGAGAGTAGCTCAGCTATCTCCTAGTGAAAAGTCCCAAAAATAATCATGTAAGCCAAGCATTTTGGGATCATTATCAAGCTTACATTAGTATGAAAACAAAAAAATTTGGAAAACAAATCTCCTCACTTTGTTCCTAATCTCTTCAGCACACATTGGGACCCCTAACAGACCCACAACGAAGACTCCACATTCTTTGTTGTTTTCTCATTCCAAGTTCATAGCCATGAGTCATGACTTATGACCAGTCCATTTAATAATGAAGACAAAATGATAAATAAATAAATAAATATTTAATTAATGACATTAACAAATAGTTCAACATTATAAATTAGTAGATCAAGAGAGAAAATGAGAAGAAAACTCCACATTCACAACCCTTTAATATGAGTGGTTATCAGCTGAAATCCATAAGACACTAGGTCCTCAAATTCGAATCTTTGAGGACAAAAAAAAAACACCCAACTATAATCGCTTTAGCTTTTTTCATGTCATCCAACATTCTTTCCATTTTCAATTTATACCTTGTACAACCATCACCTTGCACTATTGTTACTGTTCCATAACACAAACTGGACAAGTTTGGAACAAACCACATAATATAACCTTCCATCAGATTTGGCTTACAACAACACTTATCAAAACATGAACATAATCTAAGTGGAAAAATAGATGAAATTGCTACTAAGATGACTATTATGATTGTTTATATCATACATAATCATCCAAACTAGAAAGTAGTTGCAAAAGCTAATAGATACTCATATGAAGAGAAACCAAAGTGGAAAGCACAAGAATCATGTGTGTGTGTTGTTATATTGAACTAGTTTTAGAGGCATTACATATTTCACAAAGAACTGAGACGAAATGTGAGGTCTCTTCAACTTGACCATAACACAAAAAAGATGGAATGCAAATATAGCGTTTGAAAAGGATTACGAGAGAGCAAAATGGAACTGCAACTTTCTTGAAATGGTCAAAACAATAGAAACAAATTCCACTGCATTATTGCGGATTAAGAACCACGAGAAGTTTACTTACTCTGAGCTGAAGTGAAAAATACGACTTGAGACACAAACATAGATTATAATTATCCGAATTAGCTCAATTGAGGATAAACTCTTACCTTCTTTCACTGATTTGCTTATATGTTGAGAAAAGCATTTGTTTCACGATTCAAACATGCCAAAAAATAATCCAGACTCACTGAGCAAACCAACAAAGCATGGGTTGTTCCTTCAAATTATGAAAGAAATATCGGGCTTTGAATTACATAGAACTCCTTGAAATAACTTCTTTAGAACACTCGACAATTAGCTTTAATAAAGCATAAACAAGAGTGCATGGTTATTACAAAGAATACAAGGATAAAACATACGAGGTGTAACTCGGATATTAATTGTAAAAAGTAGTTAGTTGTATTTTTGAAATGCAAATTACACTACTAAGTTTCTAGACTTCTCTTAGGATTCTATGATCAAAGAGATATGAAGAGATTCATTAAATATTCTATGAACACAACACTTTGGATCGAGCCGAGAAATGGGTGACACAAACTTGTGGATTGGAAGATAAACTTATGAAACTAGAGATGGTCGAGAGAGCGCTTGAGATCCATTTCAACTGATGGATTGTCCATTACATGCCCTCAATTTTGTGAGTTGCCTTTTTGCAATTAGAGCATCAAAAGCGAAGCTAGATTAAGCAATGGATTAAAATGTGGTGTCCACACACGTGATAATCTCTAGGAGATGTATAACCTGTACCAGGAAAAGAACAACATTGTATTAGATTACTAACTCTAATATTTACTGATTATTAGAACATAAGAACATGAGAAACATACAATATGTAGTAAGCAATAGATGCTTTCATTTCATAGCCTCCACAAGATACTTGCTACAAGGATAAGAAAGATTGAAGATGAAGTGAAATCATTGCACTGAAATAACAATATATTCAATGCTTTCGATAGAAAATGAAATACTGTTTCCTATGCAAAAGGTCTGCAGATCTTTGGTGTAAAGTATCATGCAGAGAAGATACTACTAGAGACCTGATTGGCAGAAGTTCAATGGCTAGGGAAGACTATGTTGTTGAGTAATATGTACAAGTTCAATTATATATATTGAGATATCATATTAGGAACAAAAGAGAACATGAAAATGGAACTTTTGCCAAACAATTCCCAACGTACACATATCGACCATGTCTCACTACTTGTTCATTCTTTATTGACTCTTGTGACACTTCCACAGACCATTGGTCACCATTATTAGAAGATGAAAATTCCCTTACTACAAATTAAATGATGATATGATATGCTTTTTGAATAACTTAACAAAAGCTAATGAAAAAATATAAAATTAAAAGAATACATAAAACTCACACTAGAAATTATGAATTTTTGAGAATTGTAACTCATCGTACTAGTCTGAAATAATTTACCTTTATTATTAAGCGCATCAACATCATATGGCATCATTGACCCAGACATTGACAGTCATCATTAGAGAAAATCCACTTCACTAGTAGAGGAAAACAATCGTTCGAGGGACAACTGCACTTCGATGCATCACTCGCATGCATACCCTTTACAACTAGTGTTGATGTATCGACAACATACCATCCACAGTCGGTGAGATCTTTACTATAGAATACTTGCTTCACTTGTGATGAAAATACATAAGGCTCATCAATGACATTAGCACCCATGTGGATTAATCTAGAAAAATTCACCATGGTAAATCCATATTTATATTTCTTGATACCTCGACTATGTGTGTAATATCACCATAATCACATCGAAACAACACAACTTTGAATTTACGAAAGTAATCTAGCTCAATTATGTCATTCAAAATCACTGTAATGAGTCAGCACTTTCCTTTACAGGGTTAGCATTACTTAACGCTTTCATCTCTAGTGTTGAAGAATTAACAGCGCATCTAGATTTATGAGTTCTCCATAATCTTTCATGAAGATTTGGTATGGAAGCAAAATCCATTGATGATACGTCCTGTATCTTGACTATGGGATTTGGCCCTTGTGCAGAGACCTAACTTCTTCGGTCCATCTCTTCCACAAGAAACCTTGGAAATTCGTCAATATATGCATGAATTAAAAAAGAAAGAAAAATTTATAGAGTATTATGTTTCTAATTTTTAGCACTCACAACTTTACGTAACCATTCATGAAAAGTCTTAGTAAATTGCATATCAACATCACGAGCGACTAAACGCCGACCACGCATTTGAAGTTCGTCGAGCTCTTCAACCTTAAGAACCTTACCACAAAGAATATTGAATATATTGCAAAAGCTCGAAAATGGAACACATCACTTGTTTTTGATGATGATAAGTGTAAAGCAATTAGAATCAAATCATGGAGCAATATATGATGATCATATCATTTTAGAGAATCGACTTCCATTCTTATTGGTTCACACATCTTGATATATTTAAGGAATAACCATTCGGAACTTCAATGTCCTTCAAGACTTGCCAAACATATCCTTCTCCCCTTTTGTCATTGAATAAACAGCAGGAGGAAACTTCGTTCTTCCATTAAGAAGATATTCGGGATAATGAGATATGGATGAATTCCCATATCTACCAAATCAAAGTGCGATTTCAAATTATCCTTTAATTTGGCATCAACATTAAAGCATGGTTCCAATAATATTTTTACTGAGACATTCTTCTCGATGTGTATGACATCTAGATTATGCCACAGAAGAAGATACTCCCAATATGGTAAATCAAAAATATACTTCGCTTTTTCCACAAATATGCTTCTTGTGATTCATCTTCTTCCTTGTCCATGACACTATCTTCTTAAAAATTGGATTCTCTCCTTTGTCTTTTCTTTGAGCTGCTAGAAGTCTTTAATTTTCTTAGCCTTGTTTCATTCACTTCCCATAGCTATATTGCACATCATTTAACATCAAAAAGATGTATGACCCACTTGTAGATAGAGGAGCCTCACGTAGCTCTAAGGTACCATCAAATAGATGTTTTTGGAGCCTATATGGATGAATCTTTTGCTAACCACCTTCGATGTCCCATATAACAAAACTTTTGTCCATTGGATAACCATCTTGACGATGTTCTGCAGCACAACAAGGGCAAGCGTACTTCCCCTTCATGCTCCAACCAGATAAAATTACATAAGTAGGGAAATCATTTATTATCCACATTAGAGCGGCTCACAAATTGAAATTCTATTTCCTTGATGCATCATATGTCTGAACACCAACCCATATTTGCTTCAACTCCTTGATTAATAGTTGTAAGTAGATGTCAGTGTCATTTCCTAGACCATTAACTCCAGCGATAATCATGGATAAGATGGAAGAAGATTGCTTCATTCCTTTCACGGTGGCAAATTGTAAGGGATCAACACCACCGGCCATGTACTATAAGAAGTACTCAGTAACTTGAATGGGTTAAAACCATCAGAGGAACGTCTGAGCCTAATATTTGGAGGATCAGATGCAAAGTCTGGATATCTCATGTCAAATGTTTTCCATGCTTCAGCGTCAGCAGGATGCCTCAAACACCCATCTTCTGTACGACCATCAACATGCCAAGTCATATCTCCAGAAGTCCTTGACGACATGAATATTCACTTTAATCTCGGGATGATGGAAAAATAACTCAAAATCTTCCCTGGTCTTTTGTGAACCATTTCATTATCATCATTGGAACAGTGGTTTGTTTCAGTGGACAACCGACGAGAAGTGCCGCGAACAAGACAAGCTTGTTGATTTTTGTTATCACTCCAATAGAGCATACAATCATTTGGGCAATCATGAATTTTTTCATTTGAAGTCCTAAGTCTTTTATGACCTTCTTAGATTCATGACTATTTGTAGTTATGGTAGAGGCAGGGAAAAATTCTTTCAAAAAATCAATTAGGTAATCGAGCACTTTTCCATTCATCACACACACGCATTTTAGGTGGAATAGGCGAATGCAAAAATACAACCTAAAATGCTTCGATCCATCATAAAGTTTCCCATTCATATCGTCAAGTAATTTGTAGAACTTTACCGCTTCCGTAGGAGGTTCTTCCTCGCCTGCCCCATCCTGGACTTCAGCTTCATCATTCACACTATTTCCAATATTAGGTTCAATGCCCCATGAACATCATGACGGATGTTAAAAACATCACGTAACAATTCTCCCATGGCACCATGGCTACTATGAAAGATTGAAGTAGGATGAGTGGAGCTCAGAGGCATTATAATTATGTCATCCAAACTAGATGTCGAAGAAGGAACATGCTCCCCACGGAAGAACCAGAAAGTGTAACCCCGTAGAATTCAATCACACATTAAATGTTCTTCCACTACTTCTCACATGTGCGAATGAACATTCGCACACTTTACACAAGGATAAACAATCATGCTGTCCTCACTTGACTTATCAAACGCAAAATCAAGAAAAACGCCTCCACTCCTTCTGTATACATGTCAGACAATCTTGACTTATTCATCCAACTCTTATCCATCACTCTGTTACCATCAATGAAGTTAATACAATTCTTACAAACTGTGATAATATTATTATTATTATATATATATTAGGTGGACAACAAATTGTACAATTAATATATATGTATTTGAGAAAGAATAGAATGTGAAGAAAAACCAAATGATTTTGAATTCACCTGCCTCACAATAATTACAACAACAAATAATAATATTCATTATTATTATAAGAATTAATCCTTTACACATGAAATTATATTCAAATTCATTTGTCTTTTCACTAAGAATCTTTCATGAGTCATTTTCACTAAGACAACTTCTCTAGAGCATCTCTTATTTGAAGCTCAAATGAGTGATGTGTATTCTTCTGTTCTTATCCTAAGATTTTATAATTATATACATATATACAATTATAAAATCTACTTTCTAGTCCCACGAGTGTTGTATATGTAATATCAAAATCTAAGTCCTCTTTCACGAGTCCTTTCACTAAATTATTATTAGCTAATAATTATGATGTACAATACTAGTCGTTAATATGAAATATGTATGCTCTGACAAGTACCATATGTTGTTCCTTAATCTTAAGTTGGTTCATTTTTTTTACTAGTTTTATTTAGTTGGAACATGATGAAATTCTTTATACTACCCTGTAAAACATTTTTTCCCCTGAACTAAGTCAATCTCTAAGATCTACAAGCTAAAAATTGTACATTTTGGATACATTTTACAGACTTCAATTAATTGTTGGACTAGAGATGTTCATTTCCATGAAGTTTCATTCATGAACTGTGAGTTGGCTCTCTTAACTTGTTCTTGTAATTTAAAAGGCTTTTTTTCACTTGACAGAGCTTGAAGTCTAAACTAATTCATAAGCTTGAGAGCTACATGCGATATGGACTCACCTACTCTCTTGATTGATTAGTTAATTAGCTAATGTTAATTTAGCTAGAATTAAGTAGTTAATTGGAAGCTTGCTTAAGCTAATCATCCCAATGTATTTTATTTATTTATTTATTAAAAAAATGCTTTCAACTGTACAAAGATTGTTATACAAAGAGATCTTATTATGGTTGGGAAGAGAATCAAATCAAATGGAGATCTATGATATTTATTAACGCTCATCTTAATTAGTAGGTATGGTTTGCCACTATTCATATATTTATAATTAGCATGAGTTGCAGTCCCATTAGATTTGCATCGAAATGCAAGAGATCTCTCTCTTCTTATCTTATGATTTCCTCTTCTTATTTAACTAGATTTATATGATACGTTTGGTGCACACCTCCTTAATCACTCATTATTAGAGCATTTTAATATGATAAACAATGTTAAACATGAAACATTAGATTGCACTAAGGATATATTGAGCTTCCATTATTTGTACTTGTTTCAAAGGTTGGTGTCCAATTAATAACAAATTAGCGGTGGGCTAATTGTCAATTAAGTGACATTTGTAAGTGTTTAAGCAAGTGTTTGAATACAGAATACCACAAATGCATAATACTTAATCGAAATATCAAATTCGATGGGTGATCATAAGGATTTCCACGTAGATCATTGACAACCATACGATGTAGATATTTAAAAGCTATATTCCAAGATGTTTTCCATAAACTACACACAATAATAATAATAATAATAATAATAATAATAATAATAATAATGATGATGGTGATGATGATGATGATGATGATGATGATGATGATGATGATGATGATGATAATATAGAAAACCATGCAACTTTGCTTTCATTTCCAATGTGACAGATTCCATATATATATAAATATTTAAATACACCTCATCAAAAACATACATTCCTCTTGCTAGTCATTCTTGGTTTTGATCTAGCAACATGACAACCAAAATCTACGGGTTGGTAGGTTGGTTTTGTGTTAGAATGAATCATAATGGAAGTCAATGTATTAATGCTTGAAAATTCCCTACAAAGAATGATTCCTAGATTTGTTAAAGAGAGAAAGGAGGAACTTATACTAGTGTTTAAGCATCTAATCTCAAGTGCTTAGAAATTTTTTATACTAACCTTTAAAACATTTTTTTCCCCTTAACTAAGTCAATCTCTAAGATCTACATGTTAAAATTTGTACATTTAGGATACATTTTACAGACTTCAATTAATTGTCTGACTATAGATGTTCATTTCCATGAAGTTACATTCATGAACTGTGAGTTTGCTCTTTTAACTTGTCCTTGTAATTTAAAAAGCTGTTTTCTTACTTTTCATTCAATAGGATGATGAGATGCAAGTGAAAGTGAACAAGATTTCCTCTACAAAGACTCAACTTCCATACAACTATTATTTCTTGAAAAGGATACAAAATGCCATAATCTGTTGCTATACCTCAAATTAGAGAGAGATACAAAAACAAAAAATAGCAGCAACATCATCAACTACAACCACAACCTCATCTTCTACATGATCAGAAAGAGCATTCATTCCCTAAAATCCACGATCAAAACAAAGCAACCAAGGAGATAAATAATCCAAGAAAAATATAAGGAAATTAATACCTGGAAGGCTAAACACGTACAATCTGAGAGTAATCCGAGCGTTCCGGCAATGAAATCGAGATCAATAACACAGAATTTCCTAAAAAACTCAGATTCATAGGCAAAAAAATTAAAACATAGAGCTTAATAGAGATCGAAAGATGAAGAAAAGAAGATTGATACCTATAATTTGTACTATAGAGAGACAGTGGGATTAAGCAGCAAGCGTTGGCGAATTAATAAGTGGATGCATGCCCAATGGAGATTTGGATGCGGAGGCTTACAGAAGAGGATGGGGATTTGGAAGTGCCGATGGACACTTGGCCGAAGATCGAGAGCCCAATGAAGAAAGAGATACGGACACTTACAGAAGAGGACGCGGACACTAACATATTGATATTTGGATGCGAAGGCTAACAGAAGAAGATGCGCAGGCTAACAGATCGAGAACCTAATGGAGAAGATGACCTGCAGGCAAGGAAATTAGGGTAAGCAAAATAATAAAATTATCGGCATTTGATACAAACAACACTACCTAAATTAATAAAATCAAATATTTCCTGCGTTTTACAACAAACCCCGGTAAAATTGAGACATTCCCGGTGTTCGTAAACTAAAACGCCGCTTGAACAATACATTTCTGGGCATTTCTCCTGGTGTTTTTGAGAAACCCCCATTGATATTCTCAAATTCTTCGCTCCATCCTTTTCCACATCGCGTCATGAGTAAATTCCCGTGTTTAAATTATAAACGCCGCTAATGTCAAAGCCAATATTGGCATGTTTACATAAAACGCCGGAAATTCCCGTGTTTAAATTATAAACGCCGCTAATGTCAAAGCCAATATTGGCATGTTTACATGAATAAAAACCCTAATCATTTGTTTTCTTATAGTAATGTCACCTATTTTTTAATTAAAACCCTAATCCTATGTTTTCTTTTTGGTTGTCTACAATATTTAAATCAAAACCTTAATCCAATATTTTCTTTGCAAAATAGGAGACATTCGGAATGATAGTCCAGGTAAAGGGCACTTCTTACTCAAAGGTAGGTTAATGAGCGCATGAGAGAAATCGAGAAAAAAATTTCAACAAAGTGAAACAAGACAAAAGGTACTACTGAAGGCTCGGGGACGAGTGAAAAGCGCCGCAGTAATTACGAAAATAAACTTAAAACAAAAAATGATAAAATCCACACAACAAATGAAAAACCATGACTTGGGTTTGCCTTCCAGAAGCTCTAATTTAACGTCACTAGCTTGGCGTACACCTGCTAACGGGTGGTTCATGTAGTAATAAAAGCACTCACGACTTCATGGTTGAAGAATTTCCTCTCTGAAGGCATAATGTTTCAACATGTGACCATTAACCTTGAATGTTCCCTTCGTGGGGTGGGAAATTTTGAATTCCCCATGAGCGAATGTTTGAGTGACAATGTAACGTCCTGATCAATGAGACTTGAGTTTCTAAGAAAAAGCTTTAACCTAGAGTTAAAAAGAACTTGCTCCCCAACCTGGAATTGCTTCTCCTTCCTGAGGTGGCTATCATGAATTCTTCTCACTTTTTCTATATACAAAAGTGCATTTTCAAAAGCATTCAGCCTATGCTCCTCTAGTTCATTCAACTGGTAGTTCATTTTTTCTATGCATCACTTGTATCCAAATTCAATAACTTGATTGCCCAATATGCTTGATGCTCAAGCTCTACAGGTAGATGGTATGCCTTCCCATAGACCAGACGATATGGTGTATGCCTAGTTGATGTTTTATATACTATTCCGTAAGCCTAGAGAATATCATCCAATCGTTCTGACCAATCATGCTAGTTTTGATGAACTATCTTCTCAAGAATGAGCTTTAGCTCCCAGTTGGTGTCTTCAACTTGGCCACTAGTTTGAGGGTGATAAGCCGTGGCAACACGATATGGTACTCCATATTTCTTCATTAACTTTTCAAACTAAGTGTTACAAAAGTGGGTGCCCCTGTCACTAATAATTGCTATCGAAGTGCCAAAATGAGAAAATAACTTTTTCAAGAACTTGACAACCACCTGTGCATCATTTGTGGGAAGAGCCTGACCTTCCACCCATTTAGACACATACTCGACAGGTACCAACACAAATATGTTCCCATTAGAGTTCAGCAAAGGACCCATCAAATCAGTGCCCCACACATCAAAACATCACATTGGTAGATAGGAGTTTGCTTCATTTAATAGAGTTTAGATAAGTTACCACTTTGTTGGCATTAGTCACGCGTTACAACAAACTTCGAGTGTTCTCTGAAAGGTAGTGACCAAAAATCTTTCATCCCTCGAGCATGTGAGACACAACATCACACTGCTGGATCGGCCACAGAGTTTGTATAAAAGGATCCTCCAACAAGTAATGTTTGATATCGAGAAAGAAACTTTCTTACGCTACTAATAGAAAAAGCGTAGAAGGGATTAATTGTTCCACTAAATAATTCAGCAAAAGTCGGCAAACTAGGGACACTTCGCTATCTTGGGTAGACCCCTTCGGACCCAATAAAGATTTTTCATTTTTGAAAAGCGTCATTTATCATTTTAGATCCACTACTGTATCTTTCAGTATTCGTCAAGTGTGATAAGCAATCAGCCACCACATTTTTTTATCCTTTCTTTTCTTGAATTTCTAGATTAAAACTTGCAGGAGAAGAATCCATCTAATCAGTCTTAGCTTAGCATCTGTCTTCGAGAGGAGTGCACGATTGCGACATGATCGATGTACATAATGACCTTGGAGAGAACGGGTGTAAGGTATGAATTTGTCAAAAGCAAAAACCAATTGCTAATAGCTCTTTCTCCGTTGTGGTGTTATTCCCTTAGGCTGGATTTTAAAAGTTTTGCTCACATAGTAAATAGGTTTTTGAATTCTTTTATTATGTTTTTGTCCTAATCATCGTCCTCTATGCCCAATTCAGGCGTCACACATAAGCTCAAAGCGGCCATTTCCCAATTTGGGGTTTTACGCAATCGATTGCATGGACTAACTTCTCCTTCAAGGTCAGAAAGCTCGAGACAATTCTAATCAAATTCAAAAGGTGCGTCTTTTTCTAATAACTTCATCATGGGATTATAAATTTTTGAAAACTCTTTAATAAATCTTCTATAAAAGCCGACATGCCCAAGAAAACTCCGAACATCTTTGACAGTAATGGATGGGAGAAGCTTCTCAATTGTGTCTTACTTGGCCTTATTAATTTCAATCCCCTCACAAGAAATTTTGTGACCTAAAACAATCCCTTCGGTGACCATGAAGTGACGCTTATCCTAATTTAAGACTAGATTTATTTCATCACACGTGGAAAGGACTCGTTTAAGATTTTTGAAGCACCCATCAAAGCGAAACCACAGCGAGAAGTCATCCATGAAACATGTCCTTGAAGCCTTCAATAAACTCATCAACAATTAACATCATGCACCTTTGAAAAGTTGTTGGAACATTACATAGGGCTGAAAAGGCATTCTTCTATACAGAATGTATCATATGGACATGTGATGGTAGTATTTTCTTGATCTTCTCAGATGACACATATTTGCAGATAACTAGATTACCAAAGAAACTGTGCAAATCAAATACAACAAGTTATGCAAACACATGAATAAACACAAGAAACTAAAAAGAACTACAGTAAACATTAAAATCAAGCAGTCAAAGCATACAAAACAATAAAGTTCACATCCCGGGTTACTATAAGAAAATATAGGATTAGGATTTTGATTCAAAAATAGTAAACATTCCGAAAAAAATATACTGGATTAGGGTTTTGATGGAAAATATGATAGGCATTCAAAAGAAAAACATAGGATTATGGTTTTGATTGAAAAAAATAGTAGGCATTCCAAAAATAAAACATCGGATTAAGGTTTTGATTGAAAAATATGAGACACTACTATAAGAAAACGTAGAATTAGTTTTTTCATTAAAAAAGATTAAACATTATGAAAAGAAAAGAAAGGATTAGTGTTTTGATTAAAAAATAGGAGCCATTCCGAAAAGAAAACAAAGGATTAAGATTTTGATTCAAAACTAAAAAATCGGATACATTCCGAAAGGAAAAACATAGGATTAGGGTTTTGATTTAAAGTTAGGAGATATTCTTAAAAGATATTAGATTCCCTACATGTTATTAGGGTGTTGATTCAAATATAGCAGTCATTCCAAAATGAAAATGTGGGATTACTATTTTGATTGAAAAATAATTGCCATTACTATAAAAAAACATAGGATTAGGGTTTTGATTAAAAATAGCAAACATTCTGAAAAGAAAAAATAGGGTTAGTGTTTGGATTGAAAAATATGAAAAATTAAAAAATATATGATTAAAGTTTTGATTGAAAAATAACAGACATTACTATAAGAAAATATAGTATTAGGGTTTTGAATAAAAAAATAGGAGATATTACCATAAGAAAATATAGAATTATGATTTTGATTCAGAAATAGTAGACATTCAATATAGGATTAGGGTTTTAATTGATATATAGTAGGCATTTATGAAAAAAATAGGATTAGGCTTTTAATTGAAATATAGTAGTCATTTAGGAAAAAATATAGGATTAGGGGTTTGACTGAAAAATAGTAGGCATTCCGAAAAGAAAAACATAGGATTGTAGTTTTGATTGAAAAATAGTATACATTACTATAAGAAAACATAGGATTAGGATTTTGATTAGAAAATAGTAGATAATCTGTAAAAAAACATACTATTAGGGTTTTGATTGTAATATAGTAGGCATTCCGAAAAAACATAGGATTATGGTTTTAATTGAAAAATAGTGAGGCATTCGAAAATAAAAACATCGGATTATGGTTTTGATTAAAAATAAGTACGCCTTCAAAAAGAAAACAAAGGATTTGGTTTTTATTGCAAAATAGGAAGACATTCGAAAAAGAAAAACGATTGGTTTGGGTTTTTGATTAAAGAATTGATAAATATGAGAACATTTATAAATGAGAAACATATAATTTGGGTTTTTATTGGAAGATAGCGATATTCGAAAGAAACCTAGGATTGGAAGTCTTTGATTCACAAATAGTAGATATTTTGGAAAGAAAAAATAAAGGATTATGGGTTCAAGTAAAACTTGTTGGACATTGAAAAAGAAAAAGAAAGAATTATGGGTGTTTATTCAAAACTATAAATAAGGACACATTCTGAAAAGAAAAAAATAAATTATTGTTTGATTAAAAAAATAGTAGACATTTTAAAAAACATAAATTGGGGTTTCATTCAAATATAGTAGGAATTTTTGAAAAGAAAACGTGGGATTAAGGGTTTTGGATTGAAAAATAGGGAGACAATAATTTAAGAAAATATAGGATTAGTTTTTAGATTAACAAAATAGTTAGCATTCGAAAAGGAGTTATTACGTTTCCGATTAAAAAAATAGGAGATATTCTGAAAAGAAAACAAAGCATTAGGATTTTGATTAAAAAATAAAAAATAGGATACGTTCTGAAAAGAAAACATGGAATTAGGGTTTTGATTGAAAGTTATTAGATATTACGAAAAGAAAACATGGGATTATAGTGTTGATTCAAATATAGTAGGCATTCTGAAAAATAAAAACATGTGAATACTGTTTTCCTTGAAAAATAATAGAAATTACTATAACAAAAAATAGGATTCAGGTTTTTATTCAAAAATAGCAGATATTCCAAAAAGTAAATGTAGGATTACATTTGGGATTGAAAATTATGCAACACTAGAAAAGAAAACATAGGTTAGGGTCTTTATTCAAATATAGTAGACATTCCGAAAAGATAATCCTATATTTTCCAATATAGAATGTCTGTTATTTTAATCAAAACCCTAAATTTATGTTTTGTTTTTGTAATGTCAGATATTTTTCACTTTTGAATTGAAACTCCAATCCTATGCCTTACTTTCGGAATGTCTCCTATTTTATTATTTTTCAATCAAAATGCTAATTCTATGTATTCTTTTTGGAAAGTCTTCTATTTTGGAATCAAAACCCTTATCCAACCTTTTCTGTTAGTAATATCCCCTATATTTGAATAAAAAGCTAGAATCCTATGTTATTTTAATCCTTTATCATATATATGAATGGCTCATATTTTTAATCAAAACACTAATCCTATGTTTGTTGGAATATCTCAATTTTTAATATAATCCCTAATTTTTTATGTTTTGTTACAAAAATAGGATTTATTATTGTTTGCTAATTTTAATCAAAACCCTAATCCTATATATTCTTTTAAGCATGTCTACTATTTTTAAATCAAAAACCGTAATCCCTATGTTTTCTTTTCGAAAACTCTAGTATTTTTAAGCAAAAACAACAATAATATGTTTCTTATAATAATGTGTCTCTATTTTTATGTTTTGAATCGAAACCCTCATTCTATGTTTTCATTTCAATGCCTCTTATCTTCCAATTAAAACACAAACATTAAGTTTTTCTTTTCTTAATGTCTTCTATTTAGAATGCTAGTTTTTAATCAAAAGCCCCAACCTTTGTTTTTCTTTTTGAGATGTCTCCTATTTTTATTTCAAAAACCCTAATCACTGTAATTTTATTTTTAGAATCTCTGCTTATTTTTGAATCAAAAGTGAAATCCTATGTTTTGTTTTCATAATGTGTCCTATTTTTATAGTTTTGAATCAAAACCCTAATCTTTTCCTTTCTCTTCTGAGAATGCTTCAAATTTTTTGAATCAAAACCTAATGCTATCTTTTTGTTTTGGGAATCTCTACCTAATTTTCATTCAAAACTCTAATTCTATGTTTTCTTTTTGGTAATGCCTCCTACTTTTTGGATAAAAATCCTAATTCTATGTTTTTCTTTTGGAATGTCTCCTATCTTTTTCAATCAAAAACCGAATCATATGTTTTATTTTTCTTAATATCTCATATTTATCGAGTTTTGATTCAAAAACAAAATCCTTTTGTTTCTTTTTAGAATGCCTTTTATTTTTGAATCAAAATAATAATTGTATATTTTCTTTTCAGAATGGCTCTTATTTTCAAATTGCTCCTATATATGAATCAAAAGAATAATCCTATTATTTCTTTTTCGAGATAGTTCCTCAATGAGGAATGTTTCATATTTTTTCAATCAAAAACCCTAATCCTAGTTTTTTTCTTCATTTGCAATGTACTATCTTTTTCAATGAAAACCCTAATCCAAGATTTTCTTTTTCAGAATGTCTCTCATATTTTTTCATACAAAATAGGAATCCTATGTTTTTCTTTTTCTTAATGTGTCATATTTTTTTATTAAAACCCAGATCCTATGTTTTTTAGAATGCCTCCTATTTTTCTAATGAAAACACTAATCATATGATTGCTATTAGGAATGTTTGCTATTTTTTATTCATAACCCTAATCCTATGTTTTGTTTTCGGGAAAGTCTAATATAAACAAAACCCTAATACTATGTTTTCTTTTGGTAATGCCAACTGTATTTCAATAAAACCCTAATCCTATATTTTCTTTTCAGAATGTTTACTATCTTTTAATAATAAAAATTAATGCTATATTTCGTTATAGTTATGTCTCTATTTTTCAAGCAAAACCTTAATCCTATATTTTTTTTAATGCCTTCTATATTTCATACAAGAGGCGTGGAACACTTGTTTTCACTTCGAAGAAGCTACTCCACAAGACCATTCACACGACTATCGAGGAAATTTTCTAATGGAACACTTGTTTTTACTTTCAATTTTATTATTGATTGTATTGTGCTCATGGAAAGCTAAACCCCCTAGTGGGTATTTGGATTTTGTAAACCCTAGGATGTTATTATTTCTTTGATCTTTTATTATGTTTTCCTTAATCGATGTTTCAATTGATTTCTCCCCTACAGTGACACTAGGGTTGAGAGTCCATCTTGGTAACCATTGTAGATGAGTGACACACTACGAGGGTTAGACATTGCTTGATTGGAGAGGGTTGAGAGGATGAGTCGAAAGGTAACGGAGCGTCCCCTTTCACCTCTGGTGTGATTTATCCTACTATCATTTCCTTGAGTTCTTGGAGATCACAATAGAGTGAAGTTCTAAAGGATGAACTCCGCTGGGCTTAGTTGCGCGAGCAACAGAGTGAAGCATTGAGGGAACTCTAGTGTTTGGGGCTTAGATGTGAATAGGAACCTTTCAACTAGACCAAAGGGTTAGGTCTATACATAGGAAGAGGGTTTATCACTTGGATTTCCTAGAACTCCATGCAACTTTACACAGTGTGAGATGTGGAGACTCGAGTGATTTCTGTGATAGGTGATATGAATCGAAGCATTCTTTCCTTATGTTGAGCATTACTTTCTCGGGTTTTACACTATATGTTTGTTTTTATGTTACTTTCGTGCGAGGTAGGGTTGTGAGGCCAGTATGAAGGAAAGAAACTAATGTGGATCATAATGCATCGATTTTGGAGGAAATCTTGCTAAGGTTCAAACGCGAAAGACATAAATCGGTGTGAGATGCTAGGGTGTGCCAACCTCCTTGTATTTGAGTTAGCACAACTATTTGGAGGGGCACAAAGGTAGTCACCTCAAGCATTCGAAACTCTATGCATAGAACAAAATCTCCACCAACTTGTCATCATTAAAGAAGCAAGCGATCCACGCGTGAACATGTGCCCGTTTGCGTCACCCTGATGAAAGTATGGACTCGAGAAGTATTTGGGCCGGGTACTACAGTAGCACTATAGTGAAAATCACGCATCGATGTCACATTCACTCAGTCGAAAATCACAATTTCGAGAGAATCCACAGGCGTGTGAAATTACCCTTGCCGCAAATTCCGCAGGCGTGTGAAAAATCCACAGGACCGTGTGGATGCCCAATTCCGACCCTATTTAAAGCCAATTTTCAGCCCCGTTCCGAGCATTCTTTTTCTCCATCTTTTGCTAACTTGAGAGGGTTTTCGGCTAGGGTTTTGAGAGGTATTGGTTAGGGATTTTGAGGGTTCTCTGCTCCGACATCGTCGTTCCTTTGGAAGAAGGTTGGTAGGGGAGCTTCAAGTGCAGGCGTATCCTATACGGGACAAGGGAATCATTGGACGATGGTAGAGGACTTTCCAGTAGACCATCGACACGACTATCGAAGGGGTTTCTCTATGGATTCATTACTTTTACATTCTATTTCTTTGATTGTACTTAGCTCCATGGAGAGCTAAACCCCTAGTGGGTACGTATTTGTATGAACCCTAGGATGTATTTGTTTCATTGAATCTCTTTATTATGCTTTCAATTAATTGATGTTTGTTGTGAGTTCCAACCTTGAATTTTTGATTGTATGAACATTTCCCTAGAGTGACACTAGGGTTGAGAGTTCTTGTTGGTAACCTTGTGAGTGAGTTACACACCACGAGCGTTAGACAAAAGCTAGAGTTGGAGAGGGTTGAGAGGATGAGTCGAGAGGTATAGAGTCGTTCCCTTTCCCTCGACGTGATAGATTTACCCTCGGTTCCTCGTGTTCTGCGACCATAATAGAGTGAATGGTCTAAGGGATGAACCTCCGCTGGGGCTTGGTTGCGGTGCAGCAGGTGAAGCGTTGAGGTGATCTTAGTATCTGGGGCTTAATCATGGTTAGGGACCTTCACACGGACTAAAGGGTTAGGGTCTATAATTAGGAAGATATTTATCACTTGGAAAACCACTAGAGCTCATTACAACTCTATTCGAGTGCGAGGTTGAGAGGTCATCTAATCTCTCCTCGAGGACATGTATAGAGTTAGGCATAGTCAAACCTTAGATTTGGGACTATGTATTTAAGAGATTTTCCACAACTCACCATTGCATTGATTAGGAAGCATAATAGAGGGATCTTGCACTTGAAAATGATTGTCCTAAGGCGGAGCATTGTCGAGTACCCCATCTTTATCGATTGCCTTTACCTCCTCCTTTACTCGTGCTCTTTCTTTACTTGTTGTTTTTACTTTTTGAGAATTGAATCATTGTCACACTTATCACTACTGATCTTTCACATAGCTAAGAAGCGGATTAAGTGTTTTTATTCCTACACTGGATTCGATACCCGCTCATCCGGGATTATTACTCGACAAAAACCCGTGCAGCTTGCGTGATATACACAGGGGACCTTGCATTTCTCCACCGGGACATAGTGTAGAGTTAGATCACGGTTGACCTTAGATTTAGGGGACCGTGTGCTTAAAGATTTTCACGACTCATTGAGCATTGATTAGGAGGAGTATAATAGTTGGTCTTGCACTTGAAACCTTGTTAATCCCTGAGGGAGCGATTACGCCGTGAGTACGCCACCACTTTCTTGATTGCCTTTCCTCTCCTTACTTTTGCCCTCTCATTATTGTTTCTTTTATCTATGTTTTTCATTACATTTTATCAACGCGTAATCATTGTTCACTTTCAAGTGGTTAAGTACAAATTTAAGTATTTTACTCCCTACTCCTTATGGATGGGCGCCCACTCAACAATACGTAACTGA
>NC_052490.1:11939855-11997186 GCF_009730915.1 Dioscorea cayenensis subsp. rotundata
GTAAACATTCGAAGAAAACATAGGATTAGGGTTTTAACTCAAAACCCTAATCTTATCTTTTCTTTTCATAATGCCACCTATTTTTAAATTAAAATCCTAATCCCATATTTTATTTCCGGAATGTCTCCTATCTTTCAATCAAAACCTCGATTTTTTAATGTCTAAAATATTTAGAATGAAAAACCTAATCCTATGTTTTTCTTATAGTAATGTCTACTATTTTTGAATCATAAACCCTAATCCTGTGTTGTCTTTTTGGGAATGGCTCCTGACACAGCTTAACGCCAAATGATAATCCTAAGTGTTTTCTTCAGAATGCTCTGCTCTATCACCAAACAATAATCGTATGTTTTTCCATAATGTCTCATATAATCAAATACCTAATATGCTGGTTTTTATAGTAATATCTTCTATTTTTCAATTAAAACCCTAATCCTTTGTTTCTTTTCGAAATGTCTCACATTTTTCAGTCAAAGCCCTAATCATATGTTTTCTTATAGTTTTATATCCAATTTTTTATTCAAAATACTAATCCTATGGGTTCTTATAGTAATACGTCCTATTTTTCAATCAAAACCTTTAATCCTATGTCTTCTTTTTGGAATGCTTATGGTTTCTTTTGAATGTATGTTTTGAATCAAAACCCTAATCCAATGTTTTCTAGAATGTGTCCTATTTTCGATTTTGAATCAAAACCCTAATATGTTGTCTCATTTCGAGAATGTCTCATCAATCAAACCAATTCCTATATTTCTAGAATATCTACCGATAATCAAAACCGTAATTATATGTTTTCTTTTTGACCCGCTTGTGACATCTTTTTATAATTAAAACCCTAATCTTTTGTTTTCTCATTTGGATTGTCTTATGTATTTGAAAACCCAAATAATATGTTTTCATATAATAATATCTCATATTTTTCAATCAAAATCCTAATCTTATGCTTTCTTTTTGAATGCCTTATGTATTTGAATCAAAACCCAAATCCTATGTAGGAATGTCTACTATTTTTAAATCAAAACCCTAATTCTAGGTTTTCTTATAGTGATGTCTCTTATTTTTCATTCAAAACCCTAATTCTATGTTTTCTTATAATAATTTCTCCTAATTATCAATCAAAAAGCCCTAATTCTATGTTTTCTTTTTCAGATCGAGGCATACCCTATTTTTCAATAAAAACTAATTCTATGTTTCTTTTTCGGATTGTCTCCTATTTTGAAAAGAAAACCCAATCCCTATGTTTTTCTTTTTGAAATGTCAACTATTTTTTGGTTTTTATCAAAACCCTAATCCTATGTTTTATTATTGTATGTTCCTCTATATTTATATAAAAACCCAAACCCTATGTTTTCTTTTTGAAATGTCTCATATTTTTCAATCGAAACCCTAACCCTATATGTTTCCTTTTTGGAATGTCTACTATTTCATAATCAAAACCCTAATCTTATATTTTCTTATAGTATTGTCTCCAATTTTTCATTTGAAACCCTAATCCAATGTTTTCTTATAATAATGTCTCCTATTTTTAAATCAAAATCCCAATTCTATTTTTTCTTATAGTAATATCTCCAATTTTTCAATGAAACTCCTAATCCTATGTTTTCTTTTTGGAATGCCTTCTATATTTGAATCTAAACCCTAATACTATGTTTTTATTTATAGAATGTCTCCTATCTTTCAATCAAAATCCAAATCCTATGTTTTTTTTTCAAAATGTCTCCTTTTCATCAGTTCAGACTCAAACCCTAACCTATGTTTTTTTTAATGACTCCTATTTTTCAATCAAAACCTTAATCCTTTCTTTTATTTTTGGAAAGTCTGCTCTTTTTGAATCAAAACACTATATTTTCTTTTCAGAATTTGTCATACATTTTCAATTTTGAATCAAAACCCTAATCTTTTGTTTCTTTTTTGGAATTTCTAATTTTATTTAATGAAAACTGTAAACCTATCTTTTGTTTAGGGAATCTCTGTCTTTGTTTTCTTTTCTTAATGGCTACTATTTTTGAATAAAAATCCTAATCCTATGTTATTTTTTCCAAATGCCACCTATTTTTGAATCAAAACAATAATCTTATGTTTTCTTTTCTGAATGTCTACTATTTTTGAATCAACACAATAATTATATGTTTTCTTTTTGTAATGTCTCATATTTTTCAATCAAAACCCCAAACCTAAGTTTTTTTTTCAGAATGGCTCCTATTTTCGAATCAAAACCATAATCATTTGTTTTCTTTCATGAATATCTGCTATTTTTTAATTAAAAGCCTAATGCTATGTTTTCTTTTGGAAATGCATGCTATTTTTTAATTAATGACCCAATCCTATTTTTTCTTTTCGAAATATCTGCAATTTTTTAATCAAAACCCTAATCCTGTGTTCTCTTTTGGAAATGTCCCATATTTTTTTGTTTCTAACCAAAACCCTGATCTTTTGTATTCTTAAAGCAACGTCTCCTATTTTTCAATCAAAACCATAATACTATTTTTTCTTTTTAAAATGTCTCATATTTTTCAATCAAAACCCTAATCCTATGTTTCTTTTCATAATGACTACCTTTTTCTAATCAAAACCCTAATCTTATGTAATTCTTTTGGTAATGTCAGCTATTTTTGAATCAAAACCCTAATTTTATGTTTTTTTCATAATGGCTCCTATTTTTCAATCAAACCGTAATCCTATGTTTTCTTTTGGGAAATGTTTGCTATTTTTGAATCAAAACAATAATCCTATGTTTTTTATAATTGCTTCTATTTTTGAGTCAAAACCCTAATTCTTTGTTTTCTTTTTGGAATATCTCCTAATTTTAATCAAAACCCAAACTTGATAGTTTCTTTTCAGAATGTCTCATATTTTTCAATCAAAACACTAACCCTATATCTGAAATACCTCCTAATTTTTAATCAAAACACTAATCTTATGTTTTCTTTCATGAATGTTTGCTATTTTATAGTCAAAACAATAATAGTATGTTTTCTTTTAGTAATGGCTCATATTTTTTTAATCATAACTCTAATCATAGTATTTTTCTTAGAGTACCACCTATTTGTTAATCAAAACCCTAATCTTATGTTTTCATTGTTGAATGTCTCATATTTTTTAATCAAAACCTTAATCGTATGTTTTTTTTCGGGAATGGGTCCTATTTTTCAATCAAAACCCTAATCCTGTGTTTTATTTTGGGAATGTCTGAAATTTTTTAATAAAAACATTAATCTTATGGTTTCTTTTGGAAATATCCTCTACTTTTCATTTTTTATTCAAAACCGTAATCATATGTTTTCTTATAGTACTATCTCATATTTTTCAATCAAAATTCTAATCCTATGTTTTCTTTCCGGAATGTCTACTACGTTTTAATCAACCCTAATCCTATACTTTTTTATAAGAATGTCTCCTATTTTTCATTTAAAACCATAATCTTTTGTTTTCTTATATTAATGTCTTTTATTTTTCAATCAAAACCCTAATCTTATGTTTTCTTTTCGGAATGCCTACAATATTTGAATCAAAACCCTAATCTTATGTTTTCTTTTCGTAATGTCATTCTTTTTGTAATGTCTCCTATCTTTCAATCAAAACCTGAATCCTATGTTTTCTTATCGTAAAGTCTCCGATTTATCTGTTTTAAATCAAAACCCTAACCTATATTATTTTTTTCGGAATGTCTCTTATTGTCCAATCAAAAATCTAATCCTTTCCTTTCTATTCGAAATGTCTGTTATTTTTGAATCAAAAGCCTAATCCTAGATTTTCATTTCGGAATGTCTCATTTTTTTCAATCAAAACCGTAATCCTATCTTTTGTTTTTGGAATCAATGCTAATTTTTCTTTTCGTAATGCCTCCTATTTTTCAATAAAATTCCTAATCCTATGTTTTCTGTTTTCTAATTGTCTACTATTTTTTAATTAAAAACTCAAATCCTGTTTTTCTTTTCTGAAACTATCCCATTTTTCAATCAAAACAATATTCCTAACTTTTTTTTGCGTAATATCTCATATTTTTCAATCAAAACCCTAATTCTAAGTTTTCTTTTGGAGTGGCTCCTATTTTTTAATGAAAACCATAATCCTGTGTATTCTTTAAGAAATGTCTCATATTTTTTAATCAAAATTGTAACAGTATGTTTTTTCTTTTCGCAGTGTTTACTATTTTTTAATCTAAACCCTAATATTATATTTTTTATAATAATGTCTCCTATTTTTGAATCAAAAGACTAATCCCATGTTTTGTTGTCGTAATGTCTGCTTTTTTTCATCAAAACCCTAATCTAAAGTTTTCATTTAGTAATTTCTCCTAATTTTGAATCAAAGTTGCAATCCTATGCTTTCTTTTCTAAATGTCACCTATTTATAAGTTTTGAGTCAATAACCTATCCAATGTTTTCTTTTCGGAATGTTTCCAATCCTTCAATCAAAACCAAAATAATTTCCTTTCATTTTGGAATGTTTGTTATTTTTGAATCAAAACCCTAATCATATGTTTTCTTTTCAGAATGTGTCCTATTTTTATGTTTTAAATCAAACCCTAATCCATTGTTTTTTTTAATGTCTCCTTTTTTTTTAATCAAAACACCAATCCTTTCTTTTCTTTTCAGAATGTCTACTAGTTTCTAATCCTATGTTTTCTTATAGTAATGTCTCCTATTTTTCAATTAAAACCATAATGGTATGTTTTTTTAATAGGAATGTCTCCTATTTTTAAATCAAAGACCAAATCTTTTTTTTTTCTTTTTAGGATGGCTGCTGTATTTGAGCCAAAACCCTAATTCTATGTTTTTCCTTTCAGGATGTGTCCTATTTTTTCAGCTTTTGAGTCAAAACCATAATCCTCTGTTTTCTTTTTGGAACGTCTCATTTTTTTAATCAAAACCCTAATCCAATCTTTTTAATTTCTGTGAATTTTAATAAAAACCCTAATCCTATGTTTTCTTTTCAAAATACCTCATATTTTTTAATTAAAATCCTTATTCTATGTTTTCTTTTGGGAATGCTTCCTATTTTTTAATCAAAACACTAATCTTATATCCTGAATGTCTCGCTATATATTTGATATCAAAACAATAATCATTCGTTTTCTCAAAGTAATATCTCATATTGTTTTAATCAAAAATCCTAATCCTAATGTTTTTTTTATAATGCCTCCTATTTTCCTCTATTCTTATGTTTTTCTTTTGAGAATATATGCTATTATTGAATTAAAACAATAATCCATGCCTTCTTTTTGTAATGTCACATATTTTTCAATCAAAACCCCAATCATATGTTTCTTTTCTGAAAGTCTACTATTTTTATTTAGATCCCTAATCTTATGTTTTTATTTTTCAAGTAATGCCTCCATTTTTCAATCGGAACCCCTAATCCTATCTTTTCTTTCGAAATGCCTACTATATTTCAATCAAAAGCTAGTTTTATGTTTTTGAATATCTATTATTTTGAATAAAAACCCTAATCATATGTTTTTCTTATAGTAATGTCTTATATTTTTCTATCAAAACCTAATCCTATGTTTTATTTTTGAAATCCTCACTATATTTGAATCATAACCCTAATCCTCTGTTTTCTTTCGAAATATCTCCTATTTTGCAAACAAAACTTAATATTATGTTTTTCTTTTTCTAAATATCTACTATTTATCGAGTCGAATTAAAAATCCCAACCTATTTTTCACTTATTGTGGGGTTTTAATTAAAAATATCGAGACATTACGAAAGGAAAAACTATACAATTATAGTTTTCATTCAAAAATAACGGATATTCCCAAAATACATAAGATTAGGGTTTTGATGCAAAAATATAAAGCATTCCGAAAAAAATTATAGGATTAGGGTTTTAAATAAAAATATGAGGCATTTAAAAAAATTTTAGGATTACGATTTTAATTAAAAAATATTAGACAATTTGAAAAAGAAATATACGATTATTGTTTTCTTTAAAAAAATAGAAGACATTCCCAAAATAAAATATAAGATTATGTATTTTATTGAAAAATAGGATACATTACTTTAAAAAAAACATAGGATTACGGGTTTCAGGTTCAAAAATAGTAGGCATTTCGAAAAAAAAGCATAGGATTATGGTTTTGATTGAAAATATGAGATATTACTATTAAAAAACATCGGATTAGGGGTTTTCATTCAAAAATAGTAGACACTCGAAAAGAAAAATAGGATAAATGTTTTAATTCAAAAAGGTGATATTATGAAAAAATAAAAACAAGGGATTAGGGTTTTGATTAAAAACCGAAAAATAGGATACGATTCGAAAATAAAAACATAAGATTACTGGTTTTTGATTGAAAAATGGAAAACATTTTGAAAAAAGACAATAAAAGGGTTAAGATTTGATTCAAAACTAAAAAATAGGACACATTCTGATGTAGGATTACGGTTTTGATTCAAAAATAGAAGTCATTCCAAAAAGTGAACATCGGATTATCATTTTGATTAAAAATACGGAACATTCAAAGATGAAAACATAGGATTATGATTGCGATTCAAAAAATAGCAAACATTCCCAAACGAAAACATTGAATTAAGTTCTTGTTTGAAAAATATGACACATTCTGAAAACAAAATAGAGGATTAGTGTTTTGATTAAAAAATTGGAGACATAATGAAATAAAAGCAATGGATAAGGATTACGATTTTAAGTCAACAATAGGAGGCATTACGAAATGAAAATATAGGATTATGGTTTTTGATTCAAAACCAAAAAATAGTAGACATTCTTAAAAAAACATAGGTTTACAGTTTTTAATTAAAAAAAAAGAGACATTCCGGAAAGAAAAAAAACATACGATAAGGATTTGATTGAAATATAAAAAAGGAGACATTCAGAAAAGAAAACAAAGGATTAGAGCTTTTATTCTAAAATAAGAGACATTACGAGTAGAACACATTAGATTAGGGTTTTGATTGAAAAATAGGAGACATATCCGAAAAAAAACCATAGGATTAGATTTTTGATTGATAACCGATAAATAGGAGACATTTAGACATAGAATTAGTGTTTTGATTGAAAAATATGAGACATTCTGAAAAGAGAATAAGTTTTTAATTGAAAAATAGGTGACATTCCGAAAAGCAAACAAAGGACTACAGTTTTAATTCAATAATAGGAGACATTCAGAAAAGAAAACATATGACTAGGATTTTGATTCAAAAATAGCAGACATTCAAAAAACAAAAAATAGCATTAGGGTTTGATTAAAAAAATTCGACCTTCAGAAAAGAAAACAAAGGATTATGGTTTTGATATAAAACTGAAAAATGGGACACATTCTGAAAAGCAATCATATGATTACGGTTTTGTTTCAAAAACAATGGATATTTTGAAAAGAAAAAAAGATTAGGTTTTTTATTGAAAAATAGTAGACATTCCAAAAAGATAACATCAGGTTAGGGTTTTTGACTCAAAATCTGATAAATAGGTGACATTAAAAAAAGAAAACATAGGATTTTGGGTTTTGTTTGTAAAGTAGGTGACATTTTAAAAAGAAACAATAAGATTAGGGTTTTGATTGAAAAATAGTAGGCATTCTGAATAGAAAACATAGGATTAGGGTTTTGATAAAAAAAATGAGATATTACTACAAGAAAACATATGATTAGTGTTTTGATCCAAATATTGTAGCCATTCAAAAAAGAAAATATAGGATTAGGGGTTTGATTGAAAATAGGAGACATTCCATAAAGAAAACATACAATTATTATTTTTTTGATTAAAAAATACGGAGCATTTTGGAAAAGAAAAACATAAGATTAGGGGTTTTGATTAAAAATAGCAAGCTTCCAAAACAAAATATAGGACTAGAGTTTTGTGTCAAAAATAGCTGACATTTCCAAAAGAAAACATAGGATTGGCTTTTTGATTCAAAAATAGCAGACATTCCGAAAAACAAAAGCATTAGGGTGTTTATTCAAAAAATAGGAGTCATTCTTAAAAGATAACATAAGATTAGGGTTTTGATTGAAAAAAAACTAGAAATTACTATAAGAAAATGTAGGATTAGGGGTTTGATTCAAAAATAGGAAGAATTTTTAAAAATAAAAACATGGGATTAGGATTTTTAATAAAAAATAGGAGTAGTTACTAAACGAAATGTAAACAAAGGATTAGGGTTTTGATTCAAAACTGAAAAACAAGTCACATTACAAAAAGAAAACTTAGGATTAGGCTTTTGATTCAAAATAGGAGACATTCTGAAAAGAAAAGAAAGGATTAGGTTTTTTTATTGAAAAAATGAGACATTCCGAAAATAAATCATACCTTAAGGTTTTGATTCAAAACTGATAAACAGGAGACAATGAAAAAAGGAGACTTATGATTCTAGGTTTGATTGAAAGGTAAAAGGCATTACCAAATGAAAACATAGGATTAGGGTATTGATTCAAATAAAGTACGCATTATGAAAAGAAAACATAGGATTATGGTTTTGATTTAAAAATATGAGACATTACTATAAGCAAATATAGGATTAGGGTTTTGATTCAAAAATAGTAGACATTCTTGAAAAGAAAACATAGGATTAAGGTTTTGATTGAAAAATATGAGACAATTTTAAATGAAAACATAGGATTAGGGTTTTGATGTAAAAATAGGAGATATTACTATAAGAAAACATAGAAATAGGGTTTTGATTAAGGACCTAAAAATATTGGACAATTCCAAAAGAAAACATATTATTACTATTTTCATTCAAAAATATCATACATTCTCAAAAGAAACATAGGATTAGGATTTTGATTCAAAAATAGGAGCCACTCGAAAAGAAAACCTAATATTAGTGTTTTGATTGAAAAATATGAGACATTAAGAAAAGAAAACATAGAATTATTGTTTTGATTCAAAAATAGAAGATATTCCCCAAAGAAAACATAAGATTAGCATTTTGATTTAAAAATAGGAGGCATTCCAAAAAAAACCCTTAGGATTATGTTTTAGTTAAAAAATATGAGACATTATGAGAAGATAACATACGATTATTGTTTTGAATCATATTAGGGTTTCTATTGAAAAATATAACACATTCCGAAAAGTAAAACATCGGATTAGGGTTTTGATTAAAATTACCAAACATTCCAAAACCAAAAATTAGGACTAGGGATTTTTTTTCAAAAAGATGAGACATTCTGAAACAAAATAAATTTATTAGGGGGTTTATTTAAAACCGAAAAATATAAGACATTCCAAAAAAAAACATAGGATTAGCATTTTCAATTAAAACCGAAAAATAGAACATTCTGAAAAGAAAACATTGGATTATTGTTTCGATTCAAAACTAGAAGACATTCTAAGAAGAAATAAATGGATTAGGATTTTAATTGCAAAATTTAGGTTACTTTCTGAAAAGAAAACATAGGATTCGTGTTTTAGTTAAAAAATAGGAGACATGTCAAGAAGAAAACATCGGATTAGGGTTTATGTTAAAAAATAGTACACATTCTAAAAAGACAACAAAGTTTTATTGTTTTCATTACAAACTAAAATATTAGACATTCGGAAAAGAAAACATAGGATTATGGTTCAATTCAAAAATATAAAACATTCTAAAAGGAAAACATAGGATTGGGGTTTTGATTGAAAAATAGGAGACATTCCGAAAATAAAACATAAGATTAGTGTTTTGATTGAATAACAATAAATAGAGGAAATTATGAAAAGAAAAGCAAGAATTAGTGTTTTGATTGAATAATAGGAGGCATTGCTAAAAGAAAACATAGCATTATGAGTTTAATTAAAAAATTGGAGATATTCCGAAAAGAAAACATAGGATTAGGATTTTTATTAAAAAATATGAGACATTCTGAGAAGAAAACATATGATTATTGTTTTGATTTAAAAATAATAGACATTCCAAAAATAAAAAATAGAATTAGGGTTTTGTTTAAAAAAATGAGACATTCAAAAAAGAAAACAAAGTATTCGGTATTTGATTCAAAACTCATAAATCGGAAACATTCCGACAAGGAAACATAGGATTAGGATTTTGATTAAAAAATAGCAGACATTCTTAGAAGAAAATAAAGGATTAGGTTTTTGATTGCAAGATAGGACATATTCCAAAAGGAAAACAAAGATTAAGGTTTTAATTCAAACCCAATAAATAGGAGACATTAAGAAAAGAAAACATAGGACTACAGTTTTGGTTAAAAGATAGGTGACATTCCGACAAGAAAACATAGGGTTATGGTTTTGATTCAAATATAGGGTTTTGATTGAAAAATAGGAGATATTACAATAAGAAAACATAGCATTAGGGTTTTGATTCAAAAATAGTAGAAATTCCAAAATGAAATAAAAGGATTAGGGTTTTTATTAAAAAAATATGAGACATTGCTATAAGAAAACATAGGGTTAGGGTTTTGACTCAAAAATAACAGATAATCCGAAAAGAAAAGAAAGGATTTGGTTTTTGATTGAAAATAGTAGACATTATGAAAAAATCATTGGTTTGTATTTTCATTCAAAACTAATAAATAGGAGACATTAAGAAAAGAAAACATAGAATACATGTTTTGTCTGTAAAATAGGAGACATTCTGAAAAGAAGGCATAGGATAAGTTTTTTGATTCAATTATAGGAGGCATTCCAAAAAGAAACTTAGGATTATTGTTTTCATTCAAAAATAGCAGAAATTTCAAAAACAAAAAATAAGAGTATGCTTTTGATTGGAAAATAGGAGATTTTTCTATAAGAAAATATATGATTATGGTTTTGATTAAAAACCAAAAAATAGGGGACATTTCCAAAAGAAAAAAATAGGATTAGGGTTTTGATTCATAAAATAGCAGACATTTTTAACAGAAAACATAGAATTAGGGTTTTGATTAAGAAATAGAAGATGTTATGAAAAGAAAACTTAGAATTAGTGTGTTGTTTCAAAAATATGTGACATTACCAAATTAAAATATAGGATTAGGGTTTTGATTCAAAAATAGCACACAATACCGAAAAGAAAACATAGGATTAGAGTTTTAAAAGATAGGATCAGGGTTTTGATTTAAAAAATGAGATATTTTGAGAAGAAAAGATAGGATTTAGATTTTGATTTAAAGATAGGATAGGTAATGTCTCCTTTTCTTCAAAAATATGAGACATTTCGAAACTTTTCATAATGTTACATATTTTTCAATAACATTTCTATAATAAAACATAAGATTAGTGTTTTGATTAAAAATAGTAGAAATTCTGAAAAGAAAACCTAGGTTAAGGTTTTGATAGAAAAATATTAGACATTAAGAAAAAATACCATAGGTTTAGGCGCTTGAATTAAAAATAGGCCACATTCTGATTAGGGTTTTGATTCAAAAATAGTAGTCATTTAACAACAACATATAGGGGGCATAGGAAAAGAAAAGGAAACAAAGGGTTAGTGTTTTGATTGTAAAGATAGGATTAGGACCAGAAAACATAGGATTCATATTTTTATTCAAAACTGAAAACATAGGATTAGGGTTTTGATTGAAAAATATGAGACATTACAAAAAAGAAAACATAGGATTATTGTTTTGATTAAAAAATAGGAGACATTCCAAAAAAAAACATAAACTAGCGTTTTGATTAAAAAAATATTAGGCATTGCAAACATGGGATTTGTGTTTTAATGAAAAATTGTGAGACATTAAAAAAACATAGGATTAGGATTTTGATTAAAAAATAGTAGGTATTATCAAAAGAAAACATAAAATTAGGGTTTTGATTAAAAAAATATGAGGCATTCTGAAAAAAAAACATAGTATTAGATCTTTGATTGAAAAATAGGGGACATTACTATAACAAAACAAAGGATTAGGGTTGATAAGTGCTTGTGTATTAGTAATATGAAGTATTCTTTTTCTTACATTGAGCATTATTTTCCTCAGATTTTATCGCTTGTACATGTGCATTTGTGTTTTTTTGTGCATATAAGGTTTTGGAGACAATAGTGAAGAAAGGAGCCAAAAGTAGATCGTGGATGCACTTTGTTGATGGAATCTTGGATTGAACAAACGCGGAGACACAAGTTGTGCTCAAAGACGCGTGATTGTGTGCCAACGTCCATCGTGCTCAAACAAATATATGGTTCAGAGGGGCACAAAGGCAGTGACATTCACGTATTCTGACTTGTGCAATACTAGCAAGACATCCATCAATGTAACGTTTATTGAAGACGCAACGTGATCTACCACATGGATGTGTGCCCGTTTAGCCCTAATGACGAACGAAAACTAAAAAGTACGGCTAGATTAGTTCCGGACGTGAGGTTTTGGGCTGTCGCCGACGCCGGCGACCCAAAGAAGGGCAAACAATGGTGGACTGGAGAAGAAAGAGAAAGGCGGCGGCGAACCGAAGAAGACGATGATTGGTGAGAAGATTAGGGATAGAAGCCTGGTTTTCTTTTTCAAGATAAAAAACATTACCTTTTTTAATGGAATTTTATAATTTATAAAAGTTTCTATCCTCTCTTTCAAATACTATAAAAAGAAAAAATTTTAATTTTATAAATATATATACAACCGAAAAAAGAAAATTTTCTTATTTTCTATATTTTATTGTATTATTGTATTTTTGTCATACTTTCATAATATTTTCATAATTTTTAAAGAATAAAAATAAATAGAAATTTTAAGTTTTTAAGTTTTTAAGTTTTGATAATTATTTTAAATTATTTAAGGCTACTGTTTTAAATGTTGATTAAATCTAAATTATTCAAAAAATTAGGTATCTAATGTGATTCCATCTAATAATTATGACTAAATTTCATTAAGATTTATTTTGAATTTCGTTACCAAAAAACTAAATCAAAATAACATCCCAGACAAAATTTCCGATGTGATTAAATACAAACTTTGATTCTTTTTTTTAATAAATATTTTTATTTATTTTAAATTTCATTAAAATTTATTTATGTATTTATTTATTTATCTATCTATTTAAAGTTTGGACCAGTCCTAGGACTGGGATGTTATGCAGCTTACGCCATCACATTGGGTTATGGAATTTGGGTATATTTTATATATGTCTTATGATGTAGTATAACATATAAGTTTGTTAATGTGAATCATTATTCACAAGATATCCATTTTATTACCAGTAGTTACTATAATCTTTTATATGAATCGAGAGAGTCTTTTTAAAGTAATTTTTTGAATTATTTTAAATTTTGTTTAAAGGGAATAATAATTTTTTTTTGTGAAATTAGTAGCATTAGAACAAATTTTAGCATGCTTCGTCTTCAGTATTTGTGTAAGGTTTTATAAAATTTAAGTATATGTTCAAAAAATGTATTGATGGAATTATTGTTTAAGTTAAAAGATCATACCACAAAAAAAATTAAAAGCTCAACAATAAGTTACTCCACTTTTTTTTAGATCTAATAGGATTTAATGTAATATAACAAAAAAATAAAAGTAAAGACAAAGGAGATACTTTGGTTTTTAGACATATAGTTTTTTTTTGTTATATTAATAATGAGGAAGTACTGTAGAGAAAAGGAATTATAAGTGTTTTAAAAATTAAAATCTCTTCTTGTCTATTATATAAATATGTTTAAATTATTTATATAATTCCATAATTTGTTTAATTTATATTGTTGTGCTTTTATGATCTTTATAGTTACTCTTGGGGTGCAAGTTAAAATATGAAAAAAAAAACTAAACTATCTTCTATGAACTAATTATAGCTATAGTACGAAAAACTTTTATGGAGAGTTGATTTTTGCATCAAGTATTAACATAGAGATTTATTAATCATAACAAAATTTTAAGATAAATAATTATTATTATTATAATAATTATTATTATTATTATTATTATTATTATTGTATCTATGTCAGCCATGTTTGCTGCATGTTTTTGTGATTCCATTATTGGTGGTCAGAAAATTCATATTTTCACGATGATATTGGCAATTGTGTCAAAAGCTTAAATTTTTTGTGATTGACATTTATATTGTTGTCAAATCTCACAATTTTTGTGATTGTGTCAAAAGCTCATAGTTTTTGCAATTGACAATCAATGTTGTTGGCAATAGCTCATAGTTTTGTGAGGGCATATTATGGTTGGTCGCAAAACCTCATTGTCTTTCCAACATGCATTGTTATTGGTTGCAAAATATCATAGTATTTGTGACCAGTATCACAATTGATCTCACAATCTTATAGTTAGTGGAACCAAAAAAGTGGTAGTCGCAAGTGCTTCAAGGTTTTTGCAATGATGTTAATTGGCATTGCAAAAGCTTATAGTTTTTTCGACGACCAACAATATTTATTGCAAAAGCTCATTATTATTGTGAGGGCATTATTGTTGGTAGCAAAATATCATAGTTTTTCTGACGATATTTTGGTTGGTTGCAAAAACACATTTTTTTTTTGCGAGGGAACTTAGTTTGGTCGCAAAAGTTCATACTTTTTTCGATGGATATTGTTCTTGGTTGCCAAAACCATAGTATCTGTGACAAAAGAAAGCGAAGTCGCAAATGCTTATTGGTTTTACGATGACTTTGATTGTCGTCACAAATGCTTATAGCTTTTTCGACTACAAATTATATTGGTAGCAAAAAATACATTTTGCAAGGGTTGTTTAGAGGCGTCGCAAATATTTGGTCGCAAATGTTCAATACTCTTGTAGTGTATGTTTAGTTTTTGAAATGTATAGTATTTTTTTAATCAAAACCCAAATCCTATGATTTTGTTTATCATAATGAGTACTATATTTGAATGAAAACCGTAATCCTATGTTTTATTATCGTAATGTCTCCTATTTTACAAACAAAACCCAAAACCTATGTTTTGTTTTCTTAATGTCTCATATTTATCATTCTTGAAAAGAAAACATAGGTTATTGATTTTTTATTCAAAACTGATAATTGTATGTTTGTTTTTGTAATGTCTCATTGGTTTTCTTTCTGTAATGCCTCATATTTTTTATTAAAATCCTAATCTGATGTTTTCTTTTCGGAAATGCCTCCTATTTTTGAATAAAAATCCTAATCTTCTGTGTTCTTTTTGGAATGTGTGTCATTGTTGAATCAAAACAATAATGGTATATTTTCATTTGGAAATGTCCCTTTTTTTTGGGTTTTAATCAATACCCTAACTCTATTTTTTTCTAATAGTCATGCCTCCTATTTTTCAATCAAAACCCATATCATATGTTTTCATTTCGTAATGTCTCATATTTTTCAATCAAAATCCTAATCCTATGTTTTTCCTTTTAGAATGCCTCCTATTTTTGAATGAAACTCCAGTCTTATGTTTACTTTTGGGAATGGCTATTTTTTTAAAATAATAATCACATTTTTCTTTTTGTGACGCCTCATTATTTTTAATCAAAACCATAAAACGTTATTTTTTTGGAATGCCTACTATTTTTTAAGGAAAACCCTAATCTTATATTTTATTTTGGGAATTTATGCTAGTTTTAATTTTAAACAATAATCCTATGTTTTATTTTTGCAATGTCTCATATTTTTAAATCGAAAGCATAATCCTATATTTTCTTTTCCTAATATCTACTATTTTTTTATTCAAAACACTAATCCTATGTTTAATTTTCAGAATGTCTCATATTTTTTTCAATCAAAACTACAATCCTATGTTTTATTTTCAGAATGACCACTATATTTTGAACAAAACTATAATCTTATGTTTTATTTTCGGAATGTCTACTATTTTTGAATCAAACCATAATCCTATGTTTTCTAATAATAATGTCTCTTATTTTTCAATCAAAAGCTTTAATCCTACATTTTCTTTTCGTAATGTCTACTATTTTAGTATTTTGAATCAAACCCCCAATCATATGTTTTCTTTTCGAAATGGCTCCTATTTTTGAATCAAAACCCTAATCCTATTGTTTTTTTTTTATAATGTCAGCTATTTCTGAATCAAAACATTAATCCTATATTTTCTTTTGGAAATGCCCCCTATTATTTTGTTTTTAATCAAAATCCTAATCCTATGTTTTCTTATAGTAATGTCTAGTATTTTTAATCAAAACCCAAATCGTATGTTTTCTCTTCGAAATATCTCATATTTTTCAATTATAACACTAATCCTATGTTTTCTATTCAGAATGACTAATATTTTTAATCAAAACCCTCATCCTATGTTTTCTTATTGTAATGTCTCCTAACTTTCATCCAAAATAATAATCCTATGTTTTTTTATGGTAATGTCTTCTATTTATCTATCAAAACCCTAATCCTATGTTCTCTTTTTACAAATCCTACTATATTTGAATCAAAACCCTAACATATGTTTTCTTTTTCTGAATCTCTCCTATTTTTCAATCAAAAATCTAATCCTTTTCTTTTACTTTTTGGAAATATCTAGTATTTTTTAATCAAAACCCTAATTCTATGTTTTTTTGAATGTTTCCTATTTTTCTGGTTTGAATCAAAAACCATAATCATTTTTTAATCAAACCCCTAATCTTATCTTAGTTTTATGGAATATCTGTTAATTTTTAATCGAAACCTTAATCTGATGTATTCTTTCCAGAATGTGTCATATTTTTCAATCAAAACCCTAATCCAATGTATTTTTGGAATGGCTCTAATTTTTCAATCAAACCCCTAATCCTATGCGTTCTTTTACAAATGCCTACTATTTTTGAATCAAAACCCTAATCCTATTTTTTTTATAATAATGTCCCCTATTTTTCATTCACAACACTAATCTTATGTTTTCTTTTAAGGATAACTACTATATTTGAAACAAAACCCTAATCCTATATTTTCTTTTTGAAATGCCTCATATTTTTTTAATCAAAACACTAATTCTTTGTTTCATTTTTGGAATGTCTCCTATTTTTTAATAAAAACACTAATCTTATGTTTTCTTATAGTAATGTCCCCTATTTTTCATACAAAACACTAATCCTATGGTTTCTTGTAATAATTTCTCCTATTTTTGAATCAAAGCCCTAATTTTATGTTTTCCTTTCGGAATGTTTACTATATTTGAATCGTAACACTAGCCTATGTTTTCCTTTTTCGGAATGTCTCCTATTTTTCAATCAAAATCCTAATCCTTTCCATTATTTTCGGAATATCTCATTTTTTTAATCAAAACCATAATCCTATCTTTTGTTTTGGCAATGTCTACTAATTTTTAATCAAACCCCAAATCCAATGTATTTTTTTCGAAATGTCTCATATTTATCAATCAAAACAATAATCCTATATTTTCATTTCGGAATGCCTTCTATTTTTCAATCAAAACCTTAATCTTATGTGTTTTTTTTGGAACGCCTGCTCTTTTTTCTTGAAAACCCTAATAATATGTTTTCTTATAGTAATGTCTCCAATTTTTCAAGCAAAACATTAATCTTATGTTTTATTTTCGTAATCCAAACAATTTTTTATTTAAAACCCCAATCCTATGTTTTATTTTCAGAATGTCTCATATTTTTCAATCAAAACCATAATCCTATCTTTTCTTTTCGGAATGCGTACAATATTCCAATCAAAACCCTAATCCTATGTTTTATTTTCAGAATGTATATTGGTTTTGGATTAAAACCATTATCCTATGAGTAATGTTCGCTATTTTTTAATCGAAACCCTAATATTATTTTTTCTTTGGTAATGCCTACTATATTTGTGGTAAAACACTAATCCTATGTTTTATTTTCGGAATGTATCATATTTTTCAATCAAAGCCCTAATCCTATGTCTGTTATTTCCTAATCAAAACAATATCATATGTTTTCTTTTCTTAATGTCTCATATTTTTCAATTTTGAAGCAAAACCATAATCCTATGTTTTCTTTTTGGAGTGGCTCCTATTTTTGAATCAAAACCATAATCCCATGTTTTCTTTTTAAAATGTCTACTATCTCTAAATCAAAACCTTAATATTATGTTTTCTTGGAAATGGCCATAATTTTTAGGCTTCTAATTAAAACCCTTATCCGTTGTTTTTTGGAAATGTCCATTAATCGCATGTTTTCTTTTGAAAATGTCTCATATTTTTTAGTCAAAACCCTAATCCAATTTTTTCTTTTTGGAATATCCACTATTTCTTAACTAAAACTCTAATCCTATGTTATCTTAAATTAATGTCTCCTATTTTTCATTCAAAACTTTAATTCTATGTTTTCTTATAATAATGTCTCTAATTTTTCAATCAAAACACTAATCCTATGTTTTGTTTTGGAATGACTACAATATTTGAATCAAAACCCTAAATAATGTTTTTTGGAATGTCTCCCATTATTATATGAAAAACTTAATCCTTTCTTTTCTTTTCGGAATGCCTGCTATTTTTTAATCAAAATCCTAATTCTATATTTTCTTTTCAGAATGTGTCCTATTTTTCAAGTTTTCAATTAAAAATCTAATCTTTTCTTTTCTTATAAGAATGTCTTATTTTTTTAATCAAAAGCCTAATCCTATCTTTTTGTTTTGGGAATGACTGCTAATTTTTAATCAAAACCCTAATCAGATGTTTTTCCTTTTTAAATGTCTCATATTTTTCAATCAAAACCCTAAACCTATGTTTTTCTTTCGGAATGACCCCTATTTTTCAATTATAACATTAATCCTATGGATTCTTTTCATAATACCTACTATTTGTTAATAAAAAACTAATCCCATTTTTTCTTATAGTAATGCCTCCTATTTTTTAAACAAAACCCTAATGCTATGTTTTCTTTTCGGAATGCCTACTATATTTGAATCAAAAACCTAATCCTTTGTTTTCTATTCAGAATGTCTACTATTTTTAAATCAAAAACCAAATCCTATCTTTTCTTATAGTAATGCCTCCTATTTTTCATTCAAAATCCAAATCCTATGTTTTCTTTCTGAAATGCCTACTATATTTGAATCAAAACCCTAATCATATGTTTTTTTCTCAGAATGCCTCCTATTTTTCAATAAAAACACTAATTCTTTTTTTTTCAAAATATTTTCTATTTGTCAATAAAAACCCCAATCCTATGTTTTCTCTTGGAAATGTGGCCTATTTTTCGGTTTTTAACCAAAGCACTAATCCAATATATTATTATAGTTATGTCTCCTATTTTTCAGTCAAAACCCTTATCCTATATTTTCTTTTATGAATGTCTCATACTTTCCAATCAAAAACCTAATTCCATGTTTTCTTCAGGAATGTCTACTATTTTATAATTAAATTCCTAATCCTATGTTTTCTTATTTTAATGTTCCCCATTTTTCATTCAAAAATCTAATCCTATGTTTTCTTATAGTAATGTCTCCTAATTTTCATTGAAAACTCTAATCCTTTGTTTTCTTATAGTAATGTCTATTATTTTTCAATCAAAACCCTATTTTTGTAATGCTTACTATATTTGAATCAAAACCCTAATCCTATATTTTCTTTTCAGAATATCTTTTATTTATCAGTTTTGAATCAAAACCCTAACCTTCTTTTTTTTTTGGTAATGGCTCCAATTTGTCAATCAAAAACCTAATCCTTTCTTTTTCTTCTAGCAATGTCTGTTATTTTGGAAACAAAACAATAATCCTTTGTTTTATTTATGAAATGTCCTGTATTTTTAAGTTTTCAATCCAAACCCTAATCTTTTGATTTCTTATAGTAATGTCTCATATTTTTCAATCAAAACCATAATCCTATGTTTTCTTTTCGAATACCTATTATATTTGAATCAAAATACTAATCCTATGTTTTTTTTTGCAATGTCTCCTATTTTTCAATAAAAAACATAATATTTTTTCTTTTCTTAATGTCTATTATTTTTGAGCCAAATCTCCAATCCTTTCTTTTCATTTTAGAATGTGTCATATTTTCACGTTTGAATCAAAACCTTAATCCTTTGTTTTATTTTCAGAATGTCTCATTTATTTTAATCAAAACCCTAATCCTAGATTTTATTTTGTTAATGTCTGCTAATTTTTAATCAAAACCCTAATCCTATTTTTTCTTTTTGAAAGCTCCACTATTTTTTGTTTTTTTCATCAAAATGTTAATCCTTTGTTTTCTTACAGTAATGTCTCCTATTTTTCATTCAAAACCCTAATCCTATGTTTTCCTTTCCAGATGTCTACTATTTTTTATTCAAAACCCTAATCCTATGTTTTATATTTCGAATGTCTCTTATTTCTAAATCAAAATCCTAATCCTATGTTTTCTTTTCAAAATACCTGCTATATTTCAATCAAAACCATAATCCTATGTTTTCTTTTTGGAATGTCAACTATTTATGAATCAAAACCTCAATCTATGTTTTATTATAGTTATGTCTTTGATTTTTCAATCAAAACCCTAATCCTATGGTTTTTTCGGAATGGCTATTATATTTGAATCAAAACCATAATCCTTTATTTTCTTTCCATAAGTCTCCCATTTTGCAATCAAAACCCTAGACCTATGATTTATTTTCTTAATATCTCCTATTTATATGTTTGAAAAGAAAACATAGGTGAGGGTTTTTTGATTCAAAACTTATAATCTTATGTTTTCTTTTAGTAATGTCTCCTATGTTTTATTTTCATAATGCCTCCTATTTTTAATTTAAATATTAATCCTATGTTTTATTTACGGAATGCCTCCTATTTTAGAATCAAAACCCTAGTCTTATGCTTTTCATTTGGGAATGTCTGCTATTTTTTAATCAAAATAATAATCGTATGTTTTGTTCTGGAAATGTCCCCTATTGTTTGGTTTTTAGTCAAAACACTAATCCTATGTTTTCTTGTAGTAATGCCTACTATTTTTCAATTAATGCCCTAATGCTATGTTTTGGTTTCATAATGTCTCATATTTTTCAGGTAAAATCCTAATCCTATATTTTCTTTTTTTTAATGCCTCCTATTTTTGTATCAAAAAACTAATGTTATGTTTTCTTTCAAGAACGTCTGCAATTTTTCAATCAAAACAATAATCATATGTTCTATTTTCGAAATACATCATATTATTTTCAAAATGCCTTCCATTTTTAAATCAAAACCCTAAATCTTTTAATCCAATGTTTTATTTTTGTAATGTCTCATATTTTCCAATCAAAACTTAATCCAATGTTTTATTTTTGGAATGTTTAATATTTTTTATTCAAAAGCCTAATCTTATGTTTTATTTTCGGAATGTCTCAAATTTTTATATGCAAACCCTCATCTTATGTTTTCTTTTGGACTGCCTACTATATTTCAATCAAAAGCCTAGTTGTATGTTTTCCTTTCGGAAAATTTACTGTTTTTGAATCAAAACCAAAATACTTTGTTTTCTTATATTAATGTCTCCTATTTTTTAATCAAAACCAAATCCTATATTTTATTTTCGGAATGAATACTATATTTGAATCAAAACACTAATCCTATGTCTTACTTTTAAAATGTCTCATATTTTTCAATCAAAATCATAATCTTATGTCTGGTATTTTTGAATCAAAACAATAATCCATTCCTTTCTTTTCGTAATGCCTCGTCATTTTTCAGTTTTGAATCAAAACCCTAATAATATATTTTCTTTTGGAAATGGCTCCTATTTTTGAATCAAAACGTTAATTCTATGTTTTTTTTGTGGAATGTCTGCAATTTTTTTAGTCAAAATACTATTCCCATGTTTTTTTTTGAAAATGTCCCTCATTTTTTTGTTTTTAATCAAAAACCTAATCCTATGTTTTTTTTATAGTAATGTCTCATATTTTCAATCAAAACACTAATTTTATGAATGGTTTTAAAATTGTCTCATATTTTTGCATCAAAACCTTAATCGTATGTTTTCTTTTTGGAATGTCTTCTATTTTTTAATCAAAATGCTAATCCTATGTTTCTTATAGTAAGGTCTGCTACTTTTCATATAAAGCTCTAGTCCTATGTTTTCTTATAGTGATGTCTCCTCTTTTTCAATCAAAATATTAATCCTATGTTTTTTTTTGGAATGCCTATTGTATTTTAATCAAAACCCTTATGTATGTTTTTTTTCGGAATGTCTCCTTTTTTCAATAAAAAACCTAATCCTTTCTTTTCTTTTCTTTTCAGAATGTTTGCTATTTTTGAATTAAAACCCTAATCCTATGTTTTCTTTTTGAAATGTGTCCCCATTTTTAAGGTTTGAATCAAACCCCTAATTCTTTGTTTTCTTTTCGGAATGTCTTGTTTTTTTAATCAAAAACCTAATCCTATCTTTTGTATTGGGAATGTCTACTAATTTTTAATCAAAACCCTATTCCGATGTTTCCTTTTCGATATGTCTCATATTTATCAATCAAAATCATAATACTATGTGTTCTTCTCGGAATGCCTACTATTTTTTAATATATACCCTAATCCTATGTCTTCTTATAATAATATCTCCTATTTTTTAATCAAAACCCTAATGCTATGTTTTCTTTTTGGCAACTATATTTGAATCAAAACACTAATCTTTTGTTTTCTTATCAGAATTGCTTCTATTTTTGAATCAAAACCCTAAACCTACTTTTTCTAATAGTAATGTTTCCTCTTTTTCATTCATAATTCTAATCCTATATTTTCTTATGGAAATGACCCTATTTTTCAATCAAAACCCTAATTTTATGCTTCCTTTTTGGAATGCCTATTATATTTGAATCAAAACACTAATCCTATATATTCTTTTCGGAATGGCTCCTATATTTAAATTAAAACACTAGTTCCTTGTTTTCTTTTAGGAATATCTTCTATTTTTGTATAAAAACACCATCAAAACAATAATCCAATTTTTTGTTATAGTAATGTCTCTTATTTTTCAATCAAAACGCGAATCCTATATTTTCTTATCAGAATGTCTCATATTTTTCAATCAAAACCATAATCCCATATTTCTTTTTGGAATGTGTACTCTTTTTGAATCAAACCCCTAATCCTATATTTTCTTCTAGTAATGTCTCCAATTTTTCATTCAAAACCCTAATCCTATGTTTTGTTATAGTAATGTCAATTATATTTAATTGAAAACCCTAATCCTATGTTTTTATTTCGGAATGTTTACTATTTTTTAATGAAAACCCTGATCCTATTTTTCTTATAGTATTGTCTCCTATTTTTTAATCCAAAACCTAATCCTATGTTTTTTTTTTGGAATGCCTACTATATTTGATTCAAACCCCTAATCCTCTGTTTTCTTTTCAGAATGTCTCTTATTTATCAGTTTTGAATCAAAACCATAGCCTTTGTTTCTTTTCGGAATGGCTCCTATTTTTCAATCAAATACCTAATAATTTCTTTTTTTCTCAGAATATCTGCTATCTTTGAAACAGAACACTAATCCTATGATTTCTTTTTGGAATGTCTGCTATTTTTTAATCAAAACTCTAATCCTTTGTTTTCTTATTGAAATGCCCCTATTTTTTTAGTTTTTAATCAAAACCATAATCCTTTGTTTTCTTACAAAAATGTTTCATAATTTTCAATCAAAACAGTCATCCTATGTTTTCATTGTTTAATGGCTGCTATTTTTTAATCATAACCCTAATCCTATGTTTTCTTTTCAGAATGTCTACTATTTTTTAATCAAAACCCTAATCCGAAGTATTCTCATATTAATATCTCCTGTTTTTCAATCAAAACCCTAATTCTACATTTTCTTTTTGGAATGTCTACTATTTTCTAAATTGATGTTTATTGTGAGTTCCAACTTTGAATGCTTGATTGTATGAATATTTCCCCTAGAGTGACACTAGGGTTGAGAGTTCTTGTTGGCAACCTTGTGAGTGAGTGACACACCACGAGCGTTAGACAAAGCTAGGTTGGAGAGGGTTGAGAGGGTGAGTCGAGAGGTACAGGAGCGTCCCCTTTCTCCTCCGGCGTGATAGATTCTACCTCCGTTCCTCGAGTTCTTTGTGGCTATAATAGAGTGAATGGTCTAAGGGATGAACTTCCACTGGGGCTTAGTTGCGCGTGCAACGGAGTGAAGCGTTGAGGTGATCTTACTATCTAGGGCTCAAATGTGGTTAGGGACCTTCCACCTGGACCAAAGGGTTAGGTCTATAATTAGGAAGAGATTTATCACTTGGAATCCCTAGAGCTCATTGTAACTCTATGCGAGTACGAGGTGTTGAGATTGTTCGATTTCTCCTCCGGGACATGTATAGAGTTAGGCATAGTTGACCTTAGATTTGGGACTATGTAATTAAGGATTTCCACGACTCACCATTTCATTGATTAGGAAGCATAATAGAGGGTTTTTGCACTTGAAACAATTGTCCTAGGCGGAGCATTATCCGGGTACCCCATCATTATCGATTGTCTTACCCCCCTTCTTTACTTTTGCTCTCTTACTTGTTGCTTTTACTGTTGAGAATTGAATCATTATCACAATCATCATCATTGAACTTTTACATAGCTAAGAATCGAATTAAGTATTTTTATTCCTTACTCCCTGTGGATTCGATTCCCGCTCACCCAGGATTATTACTTCGACAAACCCGTGCACTTGCGGAATATACGCAAGGGGATCTTGTCAGTAACTTTCCTGGTTTGAATTAGTTCATTCTTTTCATTTCTCACAACCATCATTCTTCCCTTTTTCGGAACTACTTGAGTTGGGCTCATCCATGCACTGTCTGAGATAGTATAAATGATTCCAGCATCTAGATGTTTTACAACCTCTGCCTTGACAACTTCCTTCATGTTAGGGTTCAATCTTCTCTGAGGTTGAATCACCGACTTGTAATTGTCCTCCATTAAGATCATATGAGTGGAAAATGAGGGATTGATGCCTTTTATATTAGGGATCTTCCAAGCAATGGTAGATTTATGCTTTTTTAACATGCTCACAAGCTTGTTCTTCTGATCTGGAGAGAGATTCAAAGCCACAATCACCGGGAGCTTTGATTCTTCCATTAGGAAGACATATTCCAAATGTGCCGATAAAGTTTTCAGCTCTAACTCGGATGGTTCCTCAATTAATGGTCATAATCTTCTTTCCTTCAATTTGTCAATTTCCTTGACAAGTACCCCTTGCTTATATCCCGCAAGTGCACGGGTTTGTCGAAGTAATAATCCCGGGTGAGCGGGGTCGAATCCACAGGGAGTAGGGAGTAAAGACACTTAATTCGATTATTAGATATGTGGAGTATCAACAATGATAAGTGTGATAATGATTCAATTCTCAACAATTAAAATTAACAAGTAAGAGAGAAAAATTAAGGAGGAGGCAAGGCAATCGATAAAGATGGGGTACTCGGATGATGCTTCACCTAGGAAAATCGTTTCAAGTGCAAGAACTCTCTATTATGCTTCCTAATCAATGCAATAGTGAGTCGTGGAAATCCTTACATACATAGTCCCAAATCTAAGGTCAACTATGCCTAACTATATTCATGTCCCGGAGGAGAGATTAAATAACCTCTCAACCTCACACTCGAATAAAGTTGCAATGAGCTCTAGGGATTCCAATTGATAAATCGCTTCCTAATTATAGACCTAACCCTTTTGTCCAGGCGGAAGGTCCCTAGCCACAATTAAGCCCTAGATACTAAGATCCCCTCAACGGTTCACTCCATTGCACGTGCAACTAGGCCCCAGCGGAGGTTCATCCCTTAGACCATTCACTCTATTATGGCCGCAAAGAACTCAAGGAACGGAGGTAGAATCTATCACGTCGGAGGGGAGAGGGGACGCCTCCTACCTCCTCGACTCACCCTCTCAACCCTCTCCAACCTAGCTTTGTCAAACACTCGTGGTGTGTCACTCACTCACAAGGTTGCCAACAAGAACTCTCAACCCTAGTGTCACTCTAGGGGAAATGTTCATACAATCAAGCATTCAAGGTTGGAACTCACAATAAACATCAATTTATTGAAAGCATAATAAAGAAGTTCAATGAAACGAATAAATCCTAGGGTTCACAATCACCCAAGTACCCACTAGGGGTTTAGCTCTCCATGGAGCTAAGTACAATCAAAAGAAATCGAATGTAAAAAGCAATAAATCCATAAAGAAAGCCCCTCGATGGTCGTGGTCGATGGTCTTGTGGAAAGTCCTCTACTGTCGTCCAAGGATTCCTTTGTTCGGTATAGGATACGCCTCAATCGAAGCTCCCCTACCAACCATCTTCCTAATTGAATCACGATGTCGGAGCCGTAGAACCTCTCCAAAACCTTGGCCAATACCCCTCGAAACCCTAGGCGAAGCCCTCTCGCAAGTTGGGGAAAAGATGGAGAAAAGAATGCTGAAATCGGGGCTGAAATCTTCTTTAAATAGGGCTGGAATCGGGCGACTACTCGGGCGTGTATGATGTCACACGCCCCTGCGGAATTTCCACATGGGCGTGGATAATTTCCACACGCCCGTGTGGATTCTCTGTTTCTCTGATTTCTCTGCCGAAAATACTCCCGAGTTCCATTCTTTCATTGGGGTTACGCAAACGGGCACACATTTACGTCGTGAATCACTTGCGTCTTCTTCAATGTGCTCACTCAAATACGAGGAGGTTGGCACACACTCTAGCATCTCACACCGACCTATGTCTTCATGTTTGAACCTTAGCAAGATCTCCTCCAAAAATAGGTGCATTATGATCCACATTGGCCTATTTCTTCATACTCGGCCTCACAACCCTACCCGCATAAAAAGTAACATAAAAAACACATATTAATGTAAAAAAACCTGAGAAAAGTAATGCTCAACATAAGGAATGAACGCCGCATTTATATCGCACAAGCACTTATCAAACTCCCCATACTTAAGCTTTTTGCTTGTCCTCAAGCAAACATTAAACATTCTGTGCATCAATGAAGAAAATGTTGAAAGTGCTTGGCCTTAGGTTCACCAAAGTATACAAAGATAGCATTCTACAAGTAAGGAAAAATTTCAACACTAAATATGAAAAAAATCAATGCTCTAGCTAAAAAAACTTGAATAAAAAAAGGATAACAAACCCGAATTTCATGTAAGTGTGTGAACTCACTCAAAAACACCCCAAGTTATACTCCTCGAGTTCTAAGTGCAAGGCACTTATTTATCTACACAAGTGATAAAAAAATTTTTAAAAAGATGGTAGTAGCTTCACACATCCTCTAAGGTAGCCATTTCCAAAGCGGCCGCTAAGGTGGCTTTCACACTTTCGAGGTTGTAGCTCTTTCTACCCGGGTGATAGCTTTCACTCATCCTATGAGATAGCTGTTTCTCTCATTAGGGCATAACTAGTATCCGACTTGTGAGAGTAGCTTCATACTTCATATGTGGTAGCTCTTTCCACCCAACAAATACAAATAAACAAAAAAACTATTTTTGTTCCTTCTTTTCATTTTTTTCCATCACAATAAGTAAACCTAACTAGTCTCTTTAACATCAAACATGAGTTTCCAATAGAGTTCAAAGAGTGAGTAGTGCACTAAGTGTAAATCAGCAAAAAAATTCCTAAAAAAATTCAAGCAAGAACTAGAGCATGAAAAAAACATCCAATGTTAACAATTCTCCTAGACTTAAGAATACAAACATTGCAACTAAGGTGAACCACCATTGGCTATGTGAGCATATATCAATCAAGAACAATAGAAAAGATGTGCGCATTATGAAAGCGCCCCCACACTTAAGTTGTACATTGTCCTCAATGTACACATGCAAGCTCACTCAAAAATATATCATTAAAAAAATAGATGTGGGAGAAGCAATCAAAAACAATACTCCCCCGACTCCCTAGTGTTGCGTTTGATGAAGCTAATTCATTGGGAGTAGTGTTCCAACGGGATCGTGAAGCTCACTACGGCCAAGTGCCAAAGCACCTTGGCCGTGCCCATGACTAAGTCTCAATTTCCAAGAAGACAAGAGCATCTACATGCATACACGAGGAGGTTTAGGGAAGCTCAAGAAAAACAAAAATAACTCGAGTGTATAAAAAGATGAAGCAATGAATACAACTCGATAATGCAAAATAACATAAACTCGAAGGAAAAATCCTTTCTACGAGTGAACAAGTCTAAAAACAAGAAAAATAAGATAAAAGTAAAATGCATGAAAGTAAAAGAAAGGTGAAGTGTCGAAGTCACTCTCGGGCTCAGCTACTGCTACTGCTGAAGTGGAAGCATATAGTGGGTCCTCTGGTGTTGGGGTCGAGGATGGAGGTGCTGGAGGTACTGATGATCCGGGTCTCAGGAGATCTCAAAGGAAATCGAATTGGGCCATAAGATTTGTGTACTGAGCCGACTGCAAAGCAAGGAGCTCCTCTATCTTAGTCCGAATCTCTCTAACATCGGTCTCCAGCCTCTCGATACGATCATAGGCTTGAATACCCGGTGCTACAGAAGATGGAGGAGTCTGCTGGACACCCCTGTAGTATCTCCTTCGCTTCTGGTGGTCTCAGGCGTAGCTGGAGTGAGAATATAAACCCCTGGCCCAAACCTCCGTACCAACCCCATCATCCTGATCGTATCGAACGTAAGAGCGGTGGGCACAACTGTCCTCTCAGCACCACGTAGAGCGTCGCCCAAACCCATTCCTAGAATGAGTCTGGTGATATAAGGGCCAGCAAATAGTAGACCTACTCTTGTCGAACGACCCTGGTACTGCAAAACATCTGCTAGAATGCACCCTAAGTGAAGTGGTACATTGCGAGCCATGGAGTATAAGAAAAGCAGATCCAGTCTGGTCAAAGCGGCTGTGTTATCTGCTCGACCTGTCATGGACCTGCTGATGACTGCGTGTACGTATCTGTAACTGAACCGGGACAAAGTAGAAGCCTTCGATAATCCCGGTTCGTACTCCCCACGCCCACACAAAATCCTGTATGCATGATATGGGTGACTGACACTAGAAAATCTACTGGTAGTCGGCCATACTCCACGGTACCTGTATAAGCGACATCATACAGGCCCGTCCTAATCGAAAACTCAGTGACGCTCATAGAGAATGGATGTCCGAATGCCCAAAACTGTATCGCCTCTGTAGTGTCAACTCTCCCATGTAGCAATCAAAACTCAAAGGACGCTAAAACCTCTAGCGGAAGTGTGCGATAAGCTGCTTCACTAATTATCAGCAGCCTCCTCCATTTTCCCACTGCCAGCATCTTATCAATCTCATTAATCACCTCATCACCCTGCTGAATCTGTTGAAGCACTTGTACATCCGCAAAGCAAGTCTGACCAAACCCGAGTGCTGAAAGTCTCTCGAGCGAGCCTGATGCTCGGGGTTCGAGAATTCCATATGTATCAGCTCGGGTGAAGTAAGTCTGAGGCACTTAACTTCGTTCTTCTTCGCTCGAGGTCCCATAGCCATAACTTGAAAGCATGATGAGCAAAGTCTCTTGAGGGTAGAGGGTGCACTATCAGGCTTTGGACCACCTAACAATGGTTCGTCCAACTTTCTTGGCTCATGTACATCTCCAACAGTCTTGGGGCATTTTCAGTGGTGTCTTCGAGCCCTCTTCATTTTCTGGAGCACCTTCTTCAAGATTCCCAGGGTAGATGTTTCCTCTCTAGTCGAACCAAGCATCATTACTTCTTCATTGCTCTCCTCTTGGTAGAACAAACCTTCATACGGATCCGGGTTGAACATTTCCCTGTATATATTCATCAACAATCTCATCAAGTAGTGTCTAGAAAAATACAAAGTGTCATCAAAAATCGAGAGAATGCCGCATGGCTTCAGCAAGGCGGTAAGTGAGCTTATCGTCTCCGACTCTCAATGTGAGCTCTCCACCGTCCATGTCAATCAATGCTTTGGAAGTCCGCAAGAACGGTCTCCCAAGTATCAAGGGTACATCTGCATCCTCATCGACATCTAGCACTACAAAAGTCAATCGGAAAAAAATATACTTGTCCACCTTGACAAGTACGTCTTCAATGATGCCTCTCGGATGTCGTACTGCTCGGTCCGCCAATTGTAAAAGTCATCCGAGTTGGCCTAGGCTCACCCAAGCCTAGCTTTTTGGAAGAAAGTATATGGCATGACGTTGATACTTGCCCCTCGAATCCGCCAATGCCATTTACTCACCTAAGTTGCCGATGTTACACGGAATAATGAAGCTTCCCGGGTCTTTCTTCTTGTTCGGCATGTTCTTTTGCAACACCGCCGAGCATGAAGCATCAAGCACCACTAAAGCACTCTCCTCCAATTTCCTCTTGTTGGTCAATAGGTCTTTCAGGAACTTCGCATACTTAGGCATTTGAGCTAAAGCCTCAACAAAAGAAATTTTGATGTGGAGTTGCGTGAACAAACTCAGGAACTTCTTATACTGGTCATCCCCTTGGTCATTCTTTAGTGTAGAAGGATAAGGGATTCTTGGCTTGAAAGATGGGGGTACCACCTCTTTCTCTTTGTTTGCTCCCTTCTCAACCTCTACGACCTCGGGTGCGTGTTCTTTCGACTTCTCACTCGGAAGCCGCCCTTCAACCTCACGACCACTTCTCAAAGCGATCGCCTTCACATGTTCTCTCGGGTTGGTTTCCGTGTTGCTTGGTAAACTTCCATGTGGCCTTTCGGAAAGAGATTTCGCAATTTGCCCCACTTGATTTTCAAGGTTGTGCAAGGAGGCGGTGTGATTGCGAAGTGTAGCCTCGACTGATTCAAACCTTGTATTTGCGGATACTTGCGCAGGAGTTCCTTGAACCTTTCCCATGTCTCAAATAGAGACTCCAATTCCAACTGCATAAAGGATGAGATCTCATTCCTAAGCTTTGCTGATTTTCTGGAAGGGAAATAATGGGCTAGAAAAGCTTCAACCATCTCCTCCCATGTAGTGATAGATGCCCTAGGTAATGAGTGTAGCCACTGCTTTGCTTTCCACTTTAAGGAAAATGGGAAGGCTCTCAATTTGATGGCATTATCCATCACACCATTTATCTTCAGCATGTCACACACCTCGAGGAAGTCGTCTATGTGATCTGTTTGGATCCTCATCGGCCAAACCGTTGAATTGTGCGGATCGCTGCAAAGATATGGATGAATGCCGGCTTTAGCTCGAAATTCTGAGCTGTGATTGGAGGACGCACAATACTCGATTGTGTCCCCAACACTGAAGGTCTGGTATAATCGGATAATGTCCATTGTTGCTCATTTTGTTCTGCCATGTTGTCAGATCCTTATACTTCCAAATCAGCTGGATTAGGCTGTTCTTATATAGGTTCTTTCCCTTTCCTTCGAAGTGTACGTTCAAGCTCAGGGTCTCCTTCAATAAATATTGATGGATTCCCTCGGGTCATAACCTAGAGCTGCACCAAAAGTAAAGAAAAAGAAAATCAGAACGATGATAGAATAAGAAGATATGAAATAGAATGTGTAGTGAAATAGCTAAGAAAACAAAGTGCAAAGTATCTCTAAACGCCTAGATCCCCGGCAACGGTGCCAAAAACTTGACAAGTACCCCTTGCTTATATCCCGCAAGTGCACGAGTTTGTCGAAGTAATAATCCCAGGTGAGCGGGGTCAAATCCACAGGGAGTAGGGAGTAAAGACACTTAATTCGATTCTTAGCTATGTGGAGTATCAACAATGATAAGTGTGATAATGATTCAATTCTCAACAATTAAAAAGCAACAAGTAAGAGAGCAAAAAGTAAGGAGGAGGCAAGGCAATCGATAAAGATGGGGTACTCGGATGATGCTTCACCTAGGAAAATCGTTTCAAGTGCAAGAACTCTCTATTATGCTTCCTAATCAATGCAATGGTGAGTCGTGAAAATCCTTACATACATAGTCCCAAATCTAAGGTCAACTATGCCTAACTATATTCATGTCCCGGAGGAGAGATTAAATAACCTCTCAACCTCGCACTTGAATAAAGTTGCAATGAGCTCTAGGGATTCCAAGTGACAAATCGCTTCCTAATTATAGACCTAACCCTTTTGTCCCGGCGGAAGGTCCCTAGTCACAATTAAGCCCTAGATACTAAGATCCCCTCAACGCTTCACTCCATTGCACGCGCAACTAGGCCCCAGCGGAGGTTCATCCCTTAGACCATTCACTCTATTATGGCCGCAAAGAACTCAAGGAACGGAGGTAGAATCTATCACGTCGGAGGGGAGAGGGGATGCTCCTGTACCTCTCGACTCACCCTCTCAACCCTCTCCAACCTAGCTTTGTCTAACGCTCGTGGTGTGTCACTCACTCACAAGGTTACCAACAAGAACTCTCAACCCTAGTGTCACTCTAGGGGAAATGTTCAAACAATCAAGCATTCAAGGTTGGAACTCACAATAAACATCAATTTATTGAAAGCATAATAAAGAAGTTCAAAGAAATGAATACATTCTAGGGTTCACAATCACCCAAGTACCCACTAGGGGTTTAGCTCTCCATGGAGCTAAGTACAATCAAAGAAATTGAATGTAAAAGCAATGAATCCATAAAGAAACCCCCTCGATGGTCGTGTCGATGGTCTTGTGGAAAGTCCTCTACTAGTCGTCCAAGGATTCCTTCATCCGGTATAGGATACGCCTCGATCGAAGCTCCCCTACCAACCTTCTTCCTAATGGAATCATGATCTTGGAGCGGTAGAACCTCTCCCAAATGTTGGCCAATACCCCACGAAACCCTAGCAGAAACCCTCTCACCAGTTGGGGAAAAGATGGAGAAAAGAATATTGAAATCGGGGCTGAAATCGGCTTTAAATAGGGCTGCAATCGCGAGACTACACGGGCGTGTATGATGTCACACACCCCTTGTGGAATTTCCACATGGGCGTGGATAATTTCCACGCGCCCATGTGGATTCTCTGTTTCTCTGATTCTCGGCCGGCTGTAAACAATAACCTGCTACAGTCTCTGCCGGAAATACTCCCGAGTTCCATACTTTCATTGGGGTAACGTAAACGGGCACACGCTTACGTCGTGAATCACTGCTTCTTCAATGATGTACATGTTGGTGGATCTCTTGTTCTTATATGCATAAGTCGGAATGCTCGAGTGTGACGCCTTTTGTGCCCTCCAAATGAATGTGCTCACTCGAATACGAGGAGGTTGGCACACACTCTAGCATCTCACACCGACCTATGTCTTCATGCGTTTGAACCTTAGCAAGATCTCCTCCAAAAATAAGTGCATTATGATCCACATTGGCCTATTTCCTTCATACTCGGCCTCACGACCCTACCTGCATAAAAGTAACATAAAAAACACATATTAATGTAAAAACCTGAGAAAAGTAATGCTCAACATAAGGAATGAACGCTTCGCATTTATATCGCACAAGCACTTGTCATTCCTCAAAATTTTCTAACCCTTGTTCAATATTATTCTCTACCTCCTCTGCTTGTACATGTGCATCTGAATGGTCTTCAATGACAACAACATTCTCTATCTCACTGATTTCCTGCCCTGAAGTTAACACACCCAACGAGAAAAGTCCTTGTCTTCGTTCATGATAGGAGGAATCAAACTGAGGAAGGACTCTCTCCAAACTTTCTTCCAAATGAATGCTCATATATGCTAATGCAAACTTTTCAAATTGATCCAGCACACTATCCAACTCGCAACTCTAATCCTGAATTTTGTCAATGTAATCAACAACTGTTCCATCCACGGGATGGTTAATGGTGAATTACTCTTACAGGGAACCACATGAAGTGGATTATACTGCAAACAACTGAACTTTCTGTTCTATATTTTCAACCATTCCCGTGATTGTGTCAAATAATTCGGGTATGTCGATCATTTTCCTGAAATCAAAGAAAAAGAACAAATTAGAATGATGACAGAATAAGAAAGTGTGAAATAGAATAAATGATGAATAGCTAAATAGGAAAGTGCAAAGTGTTTCCAAAACGCCTATTTCCCGGCAACGGCGTCAAAATTTTGACAACGCCCCTTGCGTGTGACCCACAAGTGCACGGGTTTGTCGAAGTAATAAATCCCAGGTGACTGGGTATCGTATTTACAAGGAATAGTGAATAGGAACACAATGACTACTATTTAACTATGATGAGAATAAATCAATGATAGTGTCAATAAGATTGATATAAACAGACTAAAAGAAATAAGAAAGAGGGGCACGTTAAAATGAGAGGAAAGACAACCGATAGAAAGTGGGGCACTCGGACATTGCTCCCCCTAGGACTATTGCTTCAAGTACAAGACCAACTATTATGTCTCCTAACTGATGCTTAACAAATCATGGAGATCCTAAAATACACAGTCCTAAACCTAAGGTCAACCGTGACTAAGTCTACACTATACCCCGGTGGAGAAATCGCTCAGTTTCAACACCTCACACTATATACAGTTGCAAGAAACTCTAGGGATTCCGAGTGATAGGCCCTATTCCTATATATAGATCTAACCCTTTGGTCAAGGCGAAAGATCCCTAGTTATAATTAAGCCCCGGATACTAAGGATTACTTCAACGCTTCACTCTGTTGCTCATGCAACTAAGCCCCAGCGGAGTTCCTCCCTTTGCACTTCATACTATTGTGACTGCAAAGAACTCTAGGAACATGGATGTAGGATAAATAACACTGTAGGGTAAAGGGTATGCTTCTCTACCTCTCGACTCACCCTCTTAATCTTCTCCAATCTAGCATTGTCTAACCCTCGTGGTGTGTCACTCATTTACAGAGACTACCAAGATGGACTCACAACCCTAGTGTCACTGTAAGGAAAAAATCATTCAACAAGCATTCAATATTAGAACTCAATTAAAGACATCAATTAAGGAAACATAATAAAAGGTCAATGAAACAATAACATCCTAGGGTTTATAAGTCCAAGCACTCACTAGGTGGTTTAGCTTTCCATGGAGCAAGATACAATAAATAATGAAATCGAGAGTAAAAACATGTAATCCATAAGGAAAACGCCGTCGGTATTCATTTTGATGGTCTTGTGGAGTAGCCTCGTCCCCTTCAAAGGTCCCCTTGTAAAGCCTAGGTCACACCTTGCCGGATCGGTGCTGATGAAAGCTGCCCCAATAACTATCTTCCAAGAGAAATATGATGTTGGTGAAGTAGAACCACTTCAAAATCCTTGCCAAAACCCCTCTAAACCCAAATAAGTGCGTGCCACAGGCCTCCCAAAAGTTAGAGAAAAGATGGAAAGAAGGATGAAAGATGGATCCCCAAATCAGTCCGAGCCATGGCTTTATAAAGGGCTAGAATCGAGCATCCACATGGGTGTGGGTAATTTCCACACACATTTGTGGATTTATGGAAATTTGATTTTCTGCGGGCTGTGAACAGTAACTACTATAGTGATTTGTTATAGTACCTGCTACAGTACTCCCGCCAAAATATTCCCGAATCCACACTATTTATCGAGACAATATAAAACAGGCACACGTCTATGCCGTAAATCTCATCGCTTCTTCAATGAAATGCCATATTGGTGAAGATCTTGGTAACATTGCACAGGTCAAAATACATAAATGTGACTGCCTTTGTGCCCCTCCAAACCATGTAATTGCTTAGGCACATAGAGGTTGGCACACATTCACAACTTGTTTCTTCACATTTGTTCACTCCAAGACTTCATCAACAAATTACAATCACAATCTACATTGGCTTCTTTGTTTCTTTATTTGGCTCCACAACCCTTCATGCACGAAAGTTCACATATACACATGTATTAGAGCTAAAATCTAATAAAAGTAATGCCCATCATAAGAAAAAAATAATTCGTATTACTAATACACAAGCACTTATCAACATCTCAAACACATCAAGTTTTGCAATCACAATAAGCAATCAAAACTATGGTCATTTATACACCAAGTTTTACTAAAGCATATGTGCAAATCAAACACATCAAGTTATACAATCCGTAGACATTAAAAACAATTAGTCAAAGCATGCAAAACATCGTAGTTTAACACCCCAGGGCACCGTGGACAATTAGCCCCTATGGACGAGTGCAATAAGGAAGAAACAATTGAAAATCTAGAGAAAGAAGACATGATTCTCCCCTTCCAAATAAAGATGATCTTCCTTGGTGCTAACACCACTTCTCTTGTGCCTCCAACTCACCCTTGATCTCCCTAGATGGTGTGGTATAGCTTGATCTTCGATCTCATCCCAGTCTTCCCTGTGGTGAAAAGAATCCCTGAACAAAGATGATTTCAAAGCCCTAGAAATTCTGAGTTATATGGCAATTTTTTGGCTCGACAAGGTTTACGCATGGTCATGCAATGACCGTGTCCTTGATGAGGTTTCTTAGTGAAATGGGCCTGGAATATTCAGGTGGGGGAGACACGATCATGTCATGCCCGTGTCCTGCCTGTGCATGGTTGTGCGAAGAGCTTCCAGATCTTACTGTCCTTGTTTAGAAGAAACTATCTTTAGGCTGAGATTTTCAGGGGAACATACATTGTCATGCGGAGACGTGTCTGGCCTAAGGGCATGATCATAATTGAATACTTCCTTGTTCATCTATAGGCTGGGGTATTCAGGGGATAGCGCACGGTCGTGAGATGCCCGTGTCAGTCTTAAAACTTAGTGGAAACTTGATTCTTCTGCTCAGTTACTCACCGAATTAACTCTAATTCACTTTGAACCTTTGGTTCTGCATATGGAACAAATAGACCCAGAATAGCACCTCAAATGCATGAAATTGTGCTAAAAGACAAGTAAATAAATGGAAATAGGATGAGTGAATATGATATAAAATGCACTCATCAAATACCCCCACACTTGAATGTTTGCTTGTCCTCAAGCAATCTCACATCACTCAATAAAAGAGAAGATGAGTGCAATACTTCTTTTCTCTGGGGAATGGCAAATCCTTAAGCATAGGGATAACAACAAGGGTTAGTTCAAACAAGAATGCTCGATAAAAGGCTACACTTTACTTTAAAGATCTTGTGTGTGTGTACAAACCCTAAAATTAGTGCCCCAAAGTCTCTAGGAGTCAAACTAATACTAAATAACCTTAATTTCAACTAGGTGACACACACCCCTTGCGTGTGTACCAAAAGTGCACATGTTGTTGAAGTAATAATTACCCTGGTGAGTGGGTAGTCGTATCCATAAGGAATAGTGATTGAAAACACAAGAATTGCTATTTAACTATAGTGAAGATGATTCAAAGTGATGTGAACAATATTGATGCAAATAGAAATAAAAAGAACAAGAAGGAGACACAATAAAATGATAAGAGAGGTAATAGATAGAGAAGTGGGGACACCCGGATATTGCTCACCCTAGGACTATTGTTTCCAGTGTAACACCGATCATTATATCCCCTAACTGATGTTTAATAAGTCGCGGAAATCCTTAAACACACGGTCCCAAACCTAAGGTCAACCGTGACTAACCTTACTCTATATCTCAGTGGAAAGAAATGCTGTCAACGCCTTAGACTGTGCAAGGTTACATAAAGCTCTAAGAACTCCAAATGATAAACCCTATTCCCTAATATAGATCTAACCCTTTGGTCCAAGTGAAAGACCCCTAGTCACAATTAATCCCGAGCACTAAGGATTACTTCAACGTTTCACTATGTTGCTTGTGCAACTAAGCCCCAGTAGAGTTCCTCTCTTAGCACTTCACTCTATTATGACCACAAAGAACTCTTGGAAAATGGAGGTAGGATAAATCATACCAAAAGGGAAAGGGGATGTTCCGCTACGTCTCAACTCACCCTCTCAACCCTCTTCAATCTAGCTTTGTCTAACCCTCATGGTGTGTCACTAATCAACAAGAATTACCAAGATGGATTCTTAACCCTAGTGTCACTCTAAGGGAAAATCACTTCAGCAAGTATTCAAGATTGGATCTCAATTAAAACATCAATTAAAGAAACATAATAAAAGGTCAATGAAACAAATGCATTCTAGGGTTTACAACTTCAAGCACACAATAGGGGTTTAGCTCTCCATGCAGCACAGTAAAATCAATAATGAAATCGAATATAAAAACATGTAATCCATTAGTAAACCCCCCTCGTAGTCCATGTCGATGGTCTTGCGTAGTAGCCTCGTGGCAGCGCCCCTTGCATATATCCCGCAAGTGCACGGGTTTGTCGAAATAATAAAATCCCAGATGAGTGGGGTATCGTATCCTCGGGGAGTAGGGAATAAAAACACTTAAATTGTTTCTTAACTATGTGAAAGATGAATAGTGATATGTGTGACAAGATGTGAAATAACGAAAGTAAAAGAACAAGAAAGAGAGCACAAGTAAAGGAGAAGGTAAGGGAATAGATATAAATGGGTTACCTGGATATTGTTCCGCCTAGGACAATCGTTTCAAGTGCAAGAACCCTCTATTATACTTCCTAACTGATGCAATAACGAGTCATGGAGATCTTTATATACATGGTCCCAAATCTAAGATCAACTATGCCTAACTCTATACATGTCCCGGTGGAGAAATTGAATAACCTCTCAACCTCGCACTCGTATAGAATTGCAATGAGTTCTAGGGATTTAAAGTGATTAATCTTCTTTCTAGATGTAGACCTAATCCTTTGGTCCAGGTGGAAGGTCCCTAGCCATAATTAAGCCGTAGGTGCTAAAATCACTTCAACGCTTCACTCCGTTGCACCCGCAACTAAGCCCCAGCAGAAGGTCATCATTTAGCCCATTCACTCTACTATGACTACAAAGAACATGAGGAAATGGAGATAGAATAAATCACACCAGAGAGGAAAGTGGACGCTCCGCTACCTCTCGACTTACCCTCTCAACCCTTTCTAATCTATTTTTGTCTAACTCTCGTGGTGTGTGACTGACTCACAAGGGTTACCAACAAGAACTCTCAACCCCAGTGTCACTCTAAGTGTGTATTCATAAAATCAAGCATTCAAAATTTGAACTCAAATAAAACATCAATTAATTGAAAGCATAATAAAGAGGTTCAATGAAACGAGTACATCCTAGGGTTCACAAATACCCAAGTACCCACTAAGGGGTTTAGCTCTCCATGGGGCTAATTACAATCAATAAAATCAAATGTAAAAGCAAAGAATCCATAGATAACCCCAAAATAGTCATGGCGATGGTCTTGTGGAGAGTCCTCTACTTGTCCAAGGGTCCCTTTGTCCGGCCTAGGATACACCTCGCTAGATTGGTGTTGATGAAAGCTCTCCCACTAACCTTCTTCTAAATGGAGCGCGATGTCGGAGCCGTAGAACCTCTCCCAATCCCTAGCCAATACCTCTCAAAACCCTAGCCACGGCCACTCTCATGTTAGGGAAAAGTCGGAGAAAAGAATCCTGAAATCGGGGCTGAAATCGGCCTTAAATAGGGTTGAAATCAGGAATCCACACGCCCATGCGGGCACCCGTGTGGATTTTTCACATGGGCTTGTGGAATTAACGCACGCCAGTGTGGATTCTCTGTTTTCATCCTTCTTCGGCCGGTTGTGAACAGTACCTGCTACAGAGTTTTGCTACAATATTTGCTATAGTGTCCTGCTACAGTACCGCCCAAAAACACTCCTGAATCCATGCTTTCATCGAGGTAACCTAAACGGGCACATGTTTACAGTCGTAGATTGCTTTGCTTCTTCAATAACGGACATGTTGGTGGAGATCTTGCTATACATGCACAAGCTAGAATGCTTGAATGTGACTGTCCTTGTGCCCCTCAAAATCGTTATGCTAACTTGAATACGAGGAGGTTGGCACACATTCCCGCATTTCGAACCCGACTTATGTCTTCCTGTTTGAACCTTCTCGAGATTTCCTGCAAATTGTGCATTTACAATCCACATTGGCTTCTTTGTCTAATACTCGGCCTCACAACCCTATCTACATGAAAGTAACATAAATACACACATATTAGCGTTAAAACCCGATAAAAGTAATGCTCATCATATGGAAAGAACACTTCACATTCTTATCGCCAAGCACTTATCAAACTCCCCCACACTTAAGCTTTTGCTTGTCCTCAAGAAAAAATTAAAACATTATGTCCATAGATGATGGAAATATTGGAAGTGCTTGGCCTTAGGTTCACCAAAGCATACAAAGAGAGCATTGTACAAGCAAGGGAGATTTCAACACTAAATATGAAAAATCAATGCTCTAGCTAAAAACTTGAATCAAAAAGGACAACAATCCTGAAATCGTGTAAGTGTGTGAACTCACTCAAAACAACCGAAAATATACTCCTCAAAGTTCTAAGTACAAGGGACCTATTTTTCTACAACAGTAACGAAATTTCAAAGATGGTAGTAGCTTCACACATCCTCTAAGGTAGCCCTTTCCAAGGTGGCCGCCAAGCTGCCTTTCACACTTTCGATGTGGTAGCTCTTTCAACCAGAGTGGTAGCTTTCACTCATCTTATGAGATAGCTCTTTCTCTCATTAGGGCATAACTAGTATCCGACTTATAAGAGTAGCTTCATACTTCATAGGTAGTAGCTCTTTCCACCCAACAAGCATAAATAAATAATAAAACTATTTTCTTCTTCCTTTCTTTCATTTCACTATTTTTTCACAAATAACAAAACAAACAAAAATAACTAATCCCTTTAACATCGAACATGAGTTTCCAAAAGAGTTGAAAGAGTGAGTAGTGCAACAAGTGTCAATCCGGCAAAAATTCCTATAAATTCAAGCAAAAACTAGAGCATGAAGACATTCAATGTTAAAAATTATTCTCCTAAACTCAAGAATACAATCATTGTAATTAAGGTGACCTGCATTGGCTATGTTAGCAAGTATATCAATGAAAATTAAAATAAAAGAGATGTGTGCACTATGAAACTGCCGCCTCTCCCCCCCCCCACACACACTTAAGTTGTACATTGTCCCCAATGTACACATGCAAGCTCACTCATAATGTATATCAATCAAGAACAAATGTGGGAGAAGCAACCAAAACAATACTCCCCTGACTCCTAGTGTTGCATTTGATGGAGCTAAATCCTTGGGAGTTATGTTCCAATGGTTTGTGAAGCACACACGACCAAGTGCCGAAGCACCATTGGCCGTGCCCATGACAAGTCTCAATTCGCATGATGACAAGACAATTTGCACGCATACACGAGGGGGTTCAGTGAAGCTTAATAAAACAAAAACAACAACTCGTGTATATAAAAGATAACGTAATGAATACAACTCAATACAACAAAACAAAAATAAACTCAGAAGGAAAGTCCTTTCTGAGTATACAAGTCCCAAAATGAAATGCAAAAAGTAATAAAAATGATGAAAACAAAGTCAAGTGTCAGTATCGTCTGCTGTCGGCTCTGCTGGTGCTGTGGGTACTAAATAATATGGCGCCGGTGGAAATAGTGGTGGTGACACCGGAGGGGTCCTTGGTCTCCTGATAAAGGGTGAGGACTCTAATAGCTGTAGTATGATGTCAAGACGCAACCTGTAAAGTCCGGACCTCCGCGAGCTTAGACTGAAGCTCACCCACAGCACTCTCGAGCCTCTCAAAACGATCATGAACTCGAGAGGGAGAAAAAATAGGTACCGGACACTAGAGTGTCTCCTGCGCTGCAAGGGGTTCCCCGGCCCCTATTGGTGCAAACTGAGGCTCGAGAACCTGTCTTGAACCCTCCACAACATCTCTTCTGCTCTCAACAATCTCTGGAGTAGGCATCGCTAGAATGTATGTTCCAGGCCCACATCTATGCACCAACCCCATCATCCTAATCGTATCAATCCCAAGAGGAGAAAGCATGACCGTCCTCTCGGCACCACGGATGGCGTCCAGAAAACCAATCCCCAAGATGAGTCTAGTGACATAGGGACCAGCGAATAATATTCCTATTCATGCAAATTGGCCATGGTGCCTCAAGACGTCCGCCACTACGTGCCTTAGGTGAATCGACACATTGCAGACGATGGAGGACAAATACAGTAGGCCCTGCCTGCTCAAAATAGCTGTGTTGTAACCTCGACCGGACACAGACCTGCTGAGGACTGAGTGTAAGTATCTGTATCTTAGCTGGGATAGATTGGTGGCCTTGGAAACTCCTAGTTCGTACTGGCCATGTCCACACAATACTCGATATGCTTGCTGTGGAGTCACTGTGCTCAGGAAATCCGTTAGCAAGCGTCCATACTCCTTTATACCTGTGTAGGTTTTATCATACAAACCCATACGGAAGTAGAATAGATGTCAAAATACTCAGAACTGTATAACATTCACAGTGTCAAATCTCCCATTTGGCTGATCAAACTCAAAATATGCCAACATCTCTAGTGTCAACGCACGGAAAGCTGACTCTTGGATAATCAATAACCTTCTCTAGCTTCCTACTGCTAGAATCTCATCAATCTCATCAGCTAGCTCATCATCCCTCTGAATCTGTCTCAGCACACTCAAATCCACAAAGCAAGACTGACCAAAACTAAGTGCTGATAATCTCTCAAATCGAGCCTGTTGCTCAGGATTCAAGAACTCCATGTGTACTAGCTCAGGTGGGGTCTCTCTGAGATGCTTAACTTCATGCTTCTTTGAATGAGGTGCCATATCTGCAAGAATTGACAAGAAAACGATCAACAAAGCCCTAGAAATAGTATTGTAGATTTCCACACGGGCTTGTGGAAATTACCCACGCCCATGTGGATCTGCGTGGCGTGAAATCCGCAAGGTTACACGTCAGTGCTCCAAGATTACAACTTAAAACCACGGAACTCAAGACTTTTGATTTCATGGAACTCAAGACTTTCGATTTATTAAAAACAAGAATTGTGAAGAAGAGAGGGTAAAAAAGTTTACCAATGAAATATGTATAAAAACTTCAAATTCGGCACAGAAACTAACTGGAAAATCCTCTAGAATAGCGATATGTGGGCCAGGAGACTGATCAATAGTTGATCTTCGAGTGATTGGAAGTGAAGAAGAAGAGAATTCAAGAAGATTTTAAAGAAAAACTCACGTCCATTGGAATTCTGCGCATCCACACGGGCGTGCATAAATTACACATGCCCATGGATCTCCACAAGAGAGCTTCATAGGGCAGACGCACGCCCCTGTGGCTCTCGGGAAAATACCCACATCCGTGCGCCCGACTCACAGGGGCAGTCGCACGCCCCTGTGGCTTCTCTTTCCAACCAAGAGAATCATCAAAGTGTCTCGCACACCTGTATGGATATTCCGCACGGGCGTGTCTATTCACAAGCCCAACCCACAGGGGCAAACACATGCCCATGTGTCCTCTCGGGATGCAGAGAGCTCTTCTACAGAGATCCACACAGGCGTGCGAAAAATACCCATACCTGTACGTTTGTTACAGGTTCGCCGACAGGGTCTAGTCCACGCCCCTGTGTGCTCTCGTGATAATTTGCTAAGTCTCTGCAGGAAAATGCACGCCTACGTGGAAATTACCCACGGGCGTGCGGAAATCACAAGGTCACTCACAGGGGCGAGTCCACACCCTTGTGCCGTCTCTGGATGGGCTTTGAACAAAAATGCACGTCCGTGCGGAAATTCCACACGGTGGTGTTTTTTTCTAGGATATTTATAAAACTTTACAGTCTCTGCAGAAAGTTCCTGAATACAGATATACGTTCAGAGCCTGCCTAACAATGCAATTTTAACCAGAGGAAACACCAAAAACACGCTCAAACGATAAAGATTCTTTGCCACACACGATTAGGCACATGATAACACCATAATATCCACAAACAAATCACAGCATAAGCATCCAAGAATCAAGACACCAACACTTAAAACCATATTCATGCAAATACTAACTAAAAACTAGAAAAAGATTAAAAACTTGGGTTACCTACCAAGAAGTGCTTGTTTTACGTCACCAACCTTGACATACCTTGTCTTACCTCATGGGGGTTCATAGATGAAGGTTGCCCTCTTACCCATAGCTTGAAAGCATGATGAACAGTGTCTCTTGGAGGTAGAGGGGAGTTGTCGGGCTTGGGACCACCTAGCAATGGTGCATCCAATCTGGTCGGTTCACACCCATCTCTAACAGCCTTGGAGTGTTTCCAATGACGTCTCCTTGCCATCTTCATCTTCCGAAACACCTTCTTCAGGATCCCCGGAGTAGATGGTACTTCTTCAGTCGAACTAAGCATAATAACTTCTTTATTTTCCACCTCTTGGTCGAACAAACCGTCGTACAGGTCCGGATTGAACATTTCCTGGATGTATTCATCAACAACCTCATCAGAAGTGTCTAGAAAATACAAAGCATCATCGAAATCAAGCGAATGCCACATGACTTCAGTAAGGCAGTACGTGAGCTTGTCATCTCCAACTCTCAATTTTAGCTCCCCACCGTTCATGTCAATAAATACCTTGGAAGTCCGCAAGAATGACCTCCGAAGTATCAAAGGTACATCTGTATCCTCATCGGCGTCTAGCACCACAAAATCTACATTAAAAATGTACTTGTCCACCTTGACAAGCACATCTTTGATGATACCCCTCGGATGTCTCACCATTCGATCCGCCAATTGCAAAGTCAACCAAGTAGATTAGATTGTTCTTGCACATGTTCTTCCACTTTTTCTTCTACGTGTATGTTCAAGCTCATGGTCTCCTTCAATAAATATTGAGTGGTTCCTTCGGGTCATATCCTGGAGCTGCACCAAAAAAGAAAGAAAAATACCTAGAATGAATGAATGAATAGCTAAGAAAACAAAGTCCAAAGTATCTCTAAACGTCTACTCCCTGACAATGGCGCCAAAAACTTGAGAACGCCCCTTGCATATGTCCCGCAAGCGCACGGGTTTCTCAAAGTAATAAGATCACATATGAGTTGGGTATCGTATCCACAGAGAGTAGGGAATAAAAACACTTAAATTGTTTCTTAACTAAGTCAAAGATGAATAGTGATATGTGTGACAAGATGTGAAATAACGAAAGTAAAAGAACAAGAAAGAGAGCACAAGTAAAGGAGAAAGTAAGGGAATCGATATAAATGGGGTACCCGAATATTGTTCCGCCTAGGACAATCGTTTCAAGTGTAAGAACCCTCTATTATACTTCCTAACTGAAGCAATAATGTGTCGTGGAGAAATTGAATAACCTCTCAACCTCGCACTTGTATAGAATTGCAATGAGTTTTAGGGATTTCAAGTGATAAATCCTCTTCCTAGATGTAGACCTAACCCTTTGGTCCAAGTAGAATGTTCCTAGCCACAATTAAGCCATAGGTGCTAAAATCACTTCAACGCTTCACTCCGTTGCACCCGCAACTAAGCCCCAATGGGAGGTCATCTTTAAACCATTCACTCTACTATGACACAAAGAACTTGAATAAATGGAGGTAGAATAAATCACACCAGAGGGGAAAAGGGACGCTCCGCTACCTCTCGACTTACCCTCTCAACCCTCTCCAATCTATCTTTGTCTAACTCTCGTGGTGTGTCACTCACTCACAAGGGTTACCAACAAGAACACTCAACCCTAGTGTCAATCAAAGGGAGTATTCATACAATCAAGCATTCAAGATTGGAACTCAAATAAAACATCAATGAATTGAAAGCATAATAAAGAGGTTCAATGAAACGAGTACATCCTAAGATTAACAAATACCCAAGTACCAACTAGGGGTTTAGCTCTCCATAGAGCTAATGATAATCAATGAAAACCAATGTAAAAGTAAAAAAGCCATAGAAAACTACCTTGATAGTCATGGCGATGATCTTGTGTAGAGTACTCTACTAGTCCAGGGGTCCTTTATATGGCCTAGGATACACCTCGCCAAATCGGTGCCGGCGAAAGTTCTCCCACTAACCTTCTTCCAAACAGAGCGCGATGTCAGAGCCGTAGAACCTCTCCCAATCCCAAGCCAATACTTCTCAAAACTCTAGCTTCCATCCACTCTCAAGCTGATATTGGGCATGTGGAATTAACACATGGCTTTGTGGATTCTCTATTTTCATCCTTCTTCGGGCGGCTGTGAACAGTACCTGCTATAGAGTTTTGCTACAGTATTTGCTACATTACCTGCTATAATATCGGCCCAAAACACTCCGAATCCATGCTTTCATCGAGATAACGTAAATGGGCACATGTTTACGTTGTAGATCGCTTTACTTCTTCAATAACGGACATGTTGGTAGAGATCTTGCTATACATGCACAAGCCAGAATGCTTGAATGTGACTGCCCTTTTGTCCGTCCAAATCATTGTGCTAAATGAATACGAGGAGGTTGGCACAGATTCCAGCATTTCAAACCCGACTTATGTCTTCGCATTTGAACGTTCTCAATATTTCCTCCACATGGTGCATTTACGATCCACATTGGCTTCTTTCTCTAATACTCGGCCTCATAACCCTATCTGCATGAAAGTAACATAAATACACATATATTAGCTTTAAAACCCGATAAAAGTAATGCTCATCATAAGAAAAAAACACTTCGCATTCTTATAGCACAAGTACTTATCACCTCGTCTTCTCCAAGGGTTCCCTTGTCAAGCTTAGGGCACAACTAGCCGAATCGATGTAGACGAAAGCTCCCCCAATAACTATCTTCCGAAGAAACGTGGTGTTGAAGACCGTAGAATCACTCCAAAAACCTCGCCAAAGCCTCTCCTAACCCTAGCCGTGAACGCCTCCAAAGATGGGGAAAAAAAGGGAAAAAGATTGGAAAAGTATTCCTTAAAACACCTCAAATCGCGACTTAAATAGGGCTGGAATCAGGCATCCACACGTGAGTGTGGAATTTCCACACACCCATGTGGATCTTCAGGAATCGAATTTTCAGCACTCTATGAATAGTAACTACTATAGTGATTTGCTACAATAAACTACTACAGTACTTCGCCAAATTACTCCCGAATCCACAATTTTCATTGATGCTACATGAATGGGGGAACATTCATTTGGTAGATTGCATCATGTCTTCAATAAAAGCACATTTGATGAAGATCTTCCCAGCATTGGACAAGTCGGAACATATGAGTGTGACTGCCTTTGTGCCCCTCCGATTTGAATGTTTGACAACGGCCTTTTGCGTGTGTATCGCAAGTTCACAGGTTTATCAAAGTAATAATACCCCAGTCAGTGGGTAGTCGAATCCAAAGAAAATAGTGATTAGAAACACAAAGATTGCTATTTAACTAGAATGAAAATGAATCAATAGTGATGTAAATAAGAACCAATGCAAATAGAAATAATAAATAAAGAATGAGGCGCAAATAAAAGTCGGAAAGGCAATCGACGATAAATGGACCACCCAGACATTGCTCACCCTAGGACTATTTTTTGAAGTGCAAGACCAATTATTATGTTTCCTAACTAATGTCTAATGAGTCATGGAGATCCTTAAACACACGGTCCCAAAACATAAGGTCAACAGTGACTAACCATACACTATACCCCAGTGGAGAAATCTCTCAACCTCGATATCTCACACTGTGCTAGGTTACTTTAGGCTCTAGGGATTCCAACTGATAAACCCAATTCAATAAACTAGAGCTAATCCTTTAGTCCAGGCGAAAGACACCAACTCACAATTAAGACCTCGATACTAAGGATTACTTCAACGCTTCACTTTGTTGCTTGCGCAACTAAGCCCCATTGGAGTTCGTCTCTTAGCACATCACTCTATTGTGACCGCAAGGAACTCTTGCAACGTTGAGGTAAAATAAATCACACTGGAGGGAAAAGGGTACGCTCCGCTATCTCCCGAATCACCCTCTCAACCCTCTCCAATCTGGCATTGTTTGACCGCCATGGTTTGTCACTCATCCATAAGGATTACCAAAATGGATTCTCAACCTTAGTGTCACTATAAGGGAAAATCAACTCAACAAGCATTTAAGATTGAAGCTCAATTAAAACATCAATTAAAGAAAGTATAATACAAGGTCAAAGAAACAATGTCATCCTTGGTTTTATAAGCCCAAGAACCCACTAGCGGTTTAGTTCTCCATAGAGAAAAATACAATAAATAAGGAAATCAAAAGTAAAAAATATGCAATCCATGAATAAAACTCCGTTGGTGTTCGTGTCGATGGTCTTCTCGAGTTGCCGCGTTTTCTCCAAAGGTCCCCTAGTCAAGCCTAGGGCACAGCTCGCCAGATCGGTGCTGACGAAAGTTCCCCCAATAACTCTCTTCCGATAAAAATACAGTGTCAAAGACCGTAAACCTCTCCAAAAGAATAGCCAAAGCCTCTCCAAACCCTAGGCGTGTTCGCCTTCGAACGTGAGAAAAGATAGGCCAAAGAATGCAAAGAAGGATGCCTAAATTGGGCTAAAATTTGACTTAAATAGACTAGAATCGGGCATCCACACAGGCGTGTGGAATTTCCACAGACCCATGTGAATCTGCAGAATTTTGTTTTTCAGCAGCATGTGTAGAGAAACTGTTACAGTAAATTTCTATAGTGAAGTCCTATAGTAACATGCTAATAGTACTCCGCCAAGATACTCCCGAATCCACGCTTTTCATCGAGGCAACGTAAACGGGCACACGTCCATGCTGTAGATCACGTTGCATCTTCAAATAAAAACACATTTTCCAACAATCTTGCTAGCATTGCACAAGTCAGAAGCATGAGTGTGGCTGCCTTTGTGCTTCTCCAATTTGCATGTTCACTTGAGCACAACGAAGGTTGGCACACACTCGCATGTCATTAAGCACAACTTGTGTCTTCACGTTTGTTCACACCAAGATTCCATCAACAAAGTGCAAACACAATCTACTTTGGCTTATTTCTTCTATACTTGTCTCCGCAGCCCTACATACACAAAAGTAACACAAATACACATGTATGAGCGATAAAATCTGTGAAAAGTAATGTTTATTATAAGAAAAAAATATTTCATATTACTATTTCACAAGCACTTATCAAACTCCTGCAATCTTAAGCTTTTGCTTGCCCTCAAGCAAAAACAAACCATTAAAGCATCAAAGAAAGAAATCTTGAAAGTGCTTGGCTTTAGGTTCACAAAAAGTATGCAAAAGAAGCATTCTAAAAGTAAAGAAAATTTCAACACTAAATACGAAAAATCATTGCCCTAGCTAAAACTCAAATAAAAAAGGATAACAAACCCGAAATCGTGCAAGTGTGGGTAGACTCACTCAAGTCGACCTAACATATACTCTACAAAGTTCTAAGCATAAGGGGCTTATTTATGTACAAAACAAAGGAAATAGATGGTAGTAGCTTCACACATCTTCTGAGGTAACCCTTTCCAAAGCGGCCACTAAGATGGCTTTCACACTTTCAAGGTGGTAGCTCTTTCGACCGGGGTAGTAACTTTCACTCATCCCATGAGATAGCTCTTTCTCTCATTAGGGCATAACTAGTATCCAACTTATGAGAGTAGCTTCATACTTCATAGGTGGTAGCTCTTTCCACCACAAATGCACAACCAAAAAAAAACATTTTTCTTTCTTTTGGCAAATTTTTTTTAGCAAAATTAACACAACAAAGAGAAACTAAACAAGTCCCTTAAACATCAAACTTGAGTTTCCACAAGGTTTAATGAGCGAGTAGTGCAACCAGTGTCAATCTAGCAAAAATTCCAAAAAATTAAAGTAAAAACTAGACCATGCGAACATTCAATGTTAAAAATTCTCCTAACTTTAGAATACAACCATTGCAACTATGGTGAACCACCATTGTCTATGTGAGCATGTAATTTCAGTCAAAACTTGTATAATGTACATGTGTAATATGAACTCCGCCCCCCACACATAAGATGTACATTGTTCTCAATGTATTAATGCAAGCATAATAACAAGTATAACATTCAAGATTATATGTGAAGTTGGGCAATTGAAACAATACTCCCCCAAACTCTTAATGGTACTTTTGATGAAGCTATATTCCTTGAGAGTTGAGTTCCAATGGGTTATGGCGCACACACGGCCATGTGTAGAACACATTGGTCGTGTCCATGACTAGTCTTTCATTTCAATACTCACAAGACCATCTTCACCTATACACAAGGGGGATTCAGTAAAGCTCTACAAAAACAAACTAATACTTGAGTATATAAAGAGAAAGCAATGAAATACAACGGGAGACTACAAAAAATATAAGATAAACTCAGAAAGAAGATCCTTTCTGAGTGATACAAGTCCAAAACATAATACTACAATGAAATACAAAAAATAAAAACAAAGAAATGTAAAGACACCTCAAGCGTCGGTGTCTAGCTCTGTCGCCGCTGCTACTACTGGTGGTGCTAGATAATAAATGAGGAATGAGCGAAGAAAAGAGAAAGAGAAGCTTACCGACAAAATGAGAATGAAAGACTGTGAATGCAGCCAAAAAATAACACAAGAACTCTTTAAATAGATGGTGAGGAGTTGGGAAACCAAAAGAAGGAGTTCCTTGAGTGTGGAGATGTTCTAAAATGAAAACGCACAAGTGATTTATAAAGAGAAATCACGGCCTTTTGACTTCTGTACATCAACATGGGCGTGTGAAAATTACCCATGCCCGTGTGACTCTACAGGGAAGCTTCACTGTGGTAGTCACATGCCCCTGTGTGCTCTCGGCATAGCACTCTTTGGCTCTGAATGCAAACACAGTGGTGTTTGGAAATTCCTCACACCCGTGTGTCCAACCCACAGAGGCACCCACACACCCTTATGGTTTCTCCGTCAACATGAAAATTTCTCTAAGCGTTTCACATGACCATGTGAAAATTCCACATGAGCGTGGATCTTCTCAAGGGTTGCTCACAGGGGCACTCACACGCTCTTGTGTCTTCTCAAGATGGATGAAAACTCTCTGTAGAGTTTCACAAGGGCGTGTGGAAATTACCCACGTCTGTGTAATAAACAGGATCATCCACAGGGGTAGACACATGCTCATGTGTGCTCCCGGGATAGCGCATTTAACTCTGCAGAGAAACTACGCTTGTGTGGAAATTACCCACGGGCATGTGACCGTAACAAGGTCGTTCACAGGGCAAGACACATACCCCTGTGTCCACTGGGGATGAGCTCTGAACAAAAACACACACCCGTGTGGAAATTCCAAACCGTCATGTGTCTTCTCTAGATAACTTAGAAAAATTTACAGACTTTGTAAAAAATTTCTGCACATTTAAACATACTTAGAGCCGACATACATTATGCAAGATTAATCATAGAATCATGAAAAACATGCTCAAACGACTAAGAAACTTCACCAATCACAATTAAGCACACAAGAACATCAATGATCCACGAGAAAATCACAACAAAAGTATGTAAAAGATTAAGACAACAACACTCAAGCTCTTATTCAGGAAAATACTAACTAAAACCTAGAAAAATAGTAAAGACTTGGGTTGTCTCCCAAGTAGCGCTTGTTTAACGTCACATAGCTTGACATACCTGACCTTACCTCATGGGGGCTCATAGATGAACGTTTCCCTCTTACCTATGACTTGAAAGCATGATGAACATAGTCTTTTGAAGATAGAGGGGGAGTTATCAAGTTTGTTATCGCACAAGGGTTCATCACCATTACTCCATTCTTGCTTATCCCCATTAGCTTTGCGGCATTTCTTGTGACATCTCCTTGCACGCTTCATCTTCCAGAGCGTCTTCTTCATGATCCCCGGAGTAGGTTGTATCTTGTCCTTTAGACCAAGCATCAAGATGTCTTCATTCTCCACTTCTTCATCTAGCACACCTTCAAATGGGTCCGGATTAATCATTTCCTACACATATTCTTCTATTAGTTCATTGGTAGTTTCAAGAAAGTAAAGAGTATCATCAAAGTCTCGAGAATGTCTCAAGGCTTTGGTGAGGCGATATGTAAGCTTGTCATCCCCAACTCATAAAGTTAACTCCCTGCCGTCCATGTCGATAAGTGCTTTCGAAGTTCGCAAGATGACCTTCCAAGTGTCAAAGGAATGTCGACATCCTCATCAACATCTAACACTACGAAGGCTACAAGAAATATGTAATTGTCAACCTTCATAAGTACATCTTCAATGATGTCCCTCGGATGTCTAACCTTTCGGTCCGCCAACCCGTAACGTCATCTGAGTGGGCCTAGGCTCTCCCAAGCCTAGCTTTTGAAAGAAGGTGTAAGGCATGACGTTGATACGAGCCCCTGAGTCCGCAAAATACCTTTTTCTTCACCCATGCTACCAATGTTGCACGAATGATAAAGCTTCTAGTGTCCTTCTTCTTGTTCGGTATATTCTTTTGCAACATTGCCAAACATGAAGCATCTAAGATCATAGATGTACTCTCCTCCAACTACCTTTTTGTTGGTCATAAGGTCCATGAGAAACTTTGTATACAATGGCATTTTGAGACAATGCCTCCATAAAAAGGAATGTTTATGTGAAAAATGCTTGAATAACCCTAAGAACTTCTTGTATTGCTCATCATTTTGGTCATTCGTCAACCTTGAAGGATAAGGGATTCTTGGCTTATAAGGTGGGGGTACCACCTCTTTTCTTTTTGTTCTCTCCTTAACCTCCACAACCTCGGGTGCTTTAACATTGGTCATCTCACTCGGAAGCCTACCCTCAACCTCACGACTACTTTTCAAAGTGATCGCTTTCACATGTTCCCTCAGATTGCTTTTGGTGTTACTAGGCAAGCTTCCTTGAGGTCTCTCCGATAACGACTTCACAATTTGCCTCACATGATTCTCCAAGTTGTACAATAATGCGGTGTGGTTGCGAAGTGTAGCTTCAATTGATTGAAATCTAGTGTCTGACGATTGAATGAACTTTGTTAAAGCCTTCTCCAGATCGGTGATCCAGTTTTCCAACCCGAAACTCAGTTCTCCATGTTCGGAGCTTGTTCTTGTTGTTGGAAACCGGGTGGTTCCATTATCTTTTATTGCCCTTGATTACTCCATGAAAGATTCGGATGGCTCCTTCAACCCGTATTGTAGATGTTGCTATATAGATTACCTTTGTTTCTCATTGTATTACCCACAAAATTCACTTGTTCTACCGAGGATGTACCACCAGTAGAAATCAGGCAATCAGATGGAGCATGTCCTACCCTACATCCTGTGCAACTAGTCATTGCCGCCAATCTATTAGAAGTTAGAATGTCTAACTTCTTGCTCAATGATACTCTTGGTCCGCCAATGAAGTAACTGAGTCAATCTCATGAAGTCCGACTACCTTCTTTTTGTCCCTTGTGTTCCACTGATAACTGTTCATAGTCATTTCTTCAATAAGATGCCGGGCTTTTATCGGAGTCTTGCTCCCTAAGATACCTCCTACTGTAGCATGAAGTAACTGCTTCATTCTTTGGTTCAAACCATTATAAAAAGTCTAAATGATCATCCACTCGAGGAACCCATATTGAGGACATTTCTGTAGGAGCTCCTTGAACCTATTCCATGTCTCAAATAGAGACTCCAATTCTATTTGTATAAAAACAGATATTTCATTCGTAAGCTTTGCGGATTTTCTGAGAGGAAAACATAAAGCAATGAAAGCTTCTACCATCTCCTCCTATGTATTGATCGATGCTCTAGGTAATGAATGCAGCCATTTCTTAGTTCTCCCTTTCAAGGAAAATGGGAAGTCCCTCAACTTAATAGCATCATCTGTAACACCATTAATCTTGAGCATGTCGCACACTTCCAAGAAGTTCTCTATGTGATTGTTTGGATCCTCATCGGCCAAACCATTAAACTTTGCCGACTACTGTAACATTTGGATGAATATTGGCTTTAGCTCAAAGTTCTGAGCTGTAATTGGTGGCCGCACAATACTAGACTGTATGCCCAGAACTGTGGGTCTGACATAATCTGATAGCTTCCTCTGCTGTTCATTTTGTTCTACCATATTATCTGACCCTTCACCATCTACCTCAGCTTGATTTTTCTGTTCTTGCACAGGTTCTTTACCCATTCAATGAAGTGTTGGTTCAAGCTCAGGATCACCTTTAACCAATGTCGAAGGGTTTCCTCTGGTTATAACTTGGAGGTGCAACCAAAGAAAGAAAAACAAAATAGAACGATGGAAGAATAAGAAAGTGTGAAATAGAATAAATGATGAATAGCTAAAGTAGCAAAGTGCAAAGTGCTTCTAAAATGCCTATTCCTTGGCAACAGTGCCAAAAACTTGACAATGCCCTTTTGCGTGTGTACCGCAAATGCACGGGTTTGTCGAATTAATAATACTCCGGTGAGTGGATAGTCGAATCCACAGGGAGTAGTGATTAGAAACACAAAGATTGCTATTTATCTAGAACGAAAATGAATCAATAGTGATGTGAATTAGAATCAATGCAAATAGAAATAAGAAAAGAAGAAGAAGGTGCAAATAAAAGATAGGAGAGGCAATCGAAGATAAATGGGGCACCAAAACATTGCTCACCCTAGGATATTGTTTCAAGTGCAAGGCCAATCGTTATGTTTCCTAACTAATGTCTAATGGAGATCCTTAAACATACGGCCCCAAAACTTAAGGTCAACCGTGACTAACTCAGTACATTATTCCTCGGTGGAGAAATCTCTCGGGCCTCGACACCTCACACTCGTGCATAGGGTTGCTTTTAGGCTCTAGGGATCCCAAGTGATAAACCCTATTCCGTAAAATAGATATAACCCTTCAATGGTGCAAAGGGTCCCAAATTCATACTCAGATAGATGAGTATAACATTCGTGATGAATCAGTGCTGTTAGGTGTGACAGATGCTGTCTCAGACCCGACCCTGTTGGTGTTCGCTTCCTTGCCATTGTCTACAACAGGAAATGGAATGAATTAATTTAGTTATGTATCAATGCAGGATGAACACGATGGTCCTAGGAGCACCTTTGATCGTGCTCTCGGTCAAGCGCATGATCGTGCTTTTTTTCAAAAAGCTTGATCATCATCTCCGAAGATTTCAAAAAAACTTGATCTAAAAAAATTTGATAGAAAAATTATATCAAATCAACAAAAATCAATGATGGGAAAAACAAAATTATCGATGAACCACGGGTAAGACCAGCTAGAACTTGACAACAACACCAAAAATGATAGTTGGTGGCTTACCGGAGTAGGTAGAGAGAGTGCCTAAGAAGAGGAGAAAGTGTGATGATGGTCAACAAATTGTGAAGCTAACTTATAGGTTTTTACCGCACGAGAGAATGAGATGAAGGATGACACGACCGAATTGTGAGTGTGTACCTCAAGTGCACGGGCGTCAAAGTAATAAAATACCCGGTGAGATGGTTACTCGAAACCATAAGAAACAGAAGTATTAGTAATAACAACTTCTTAGTTATCTAGTTAGAGTTATGATTGTGATGAAATGAACTTAATTGCAAGAATAAGAATATCGCAAGCAAGCAAAGGGAAAATAGAAATAAAGGGAGGTCTCAATCAATAAAGATGAGGTACCCGGCCAATGCTCTCCCTAGGTTCTAAACATGAAGTGCAAGACTTACTTAATGCTCCTAAACCAAGTTAGATGAGTCGAGGCAATCTAGGATAATCGATCCATTCCTCCAGGCCAGTGATACTAGTCCCCTATGAGGTCCCGGTGGAGAAATCAATCAATCTCAACACCTCACACCACATATGAACGTAATAAGCTCTAGAGATACCTAGGAGTGCAACAATTCCTAAAGATAAACCTAACCCTACTTCTAGGTGAAATATTCCTAATCCCTACAAGGTCCCTATGGCAAAATATCTCAATCTCACATCTCACAACAAATATGGTTGCACAAAGTTTTAGGAATATGCAGATAGGAAGCACTCATCAGAAGGGAAAGGGACACTCCATTATCTCATGACTCACCCTCTCAATCCTCTTTAATCTTGGAGTTCTAACCCTAATGGAGGCCTCTCTCTCACCAAGGCAATGAATTATGCATTAACAATCAACCACAAAGATCAATATGACATGAAAGTAATGATAAAACAAGATTAAAACTCAAATAAACTTGTAATTAATGGAAAACATAAAGTAAGTCAATACAAAAGATAAGATCCTAGAGTTCACATGCCCAAATACCTAGTAGGGTTTAGGCCTCCATGGGGCAAGTTACAAAACAAAGTATAATGCAATAAAAAGCAAAGTAAACCCTAGAGGAAAACACCTTAGAATTTGTGATGATGGCCTTGATGGGGCTTTCAACATCTTGAAGGATCCTTCTCTGAAGCTAGGTTACTAAAGGCCCCCTTGATGTTGTGACGAATGAAAGATCTATCAAAGTTAGTGAAGAACGCCCCTCAAATTCGCCAAAGTCCTCCTCTTGAAACCCTAGCCGGTTGGCCCTTCGAACGCTATCAAAAAGTCTCCAACAAATAGGGCAAAAGGGCTATTTATAAGTCTAAACCACGATTTCACCTGCCCACTTGAGCTGCAGAAATTCCCACATGACCGCGTGGAATTTCCACGTGGTCATGTGAATAGTGTTCTACTATAGCACGCTACAGTGCACACTGCTCGCATACTCTTCTCTTGAGGCCACATGGTCGGGCACACGCCCATGTGGTAGGTTATAAGACTTTTCTTCATCGAATCATCATTTGGAAGGTCTTGCATCCTTCACATAGAGTACGGACATGGAGATGTGATTGCTTTTGTGCCCTTCTAACTAGCAAATTGCCTTAAATCCTCTTCAAAGTTGGCACACACCTCCACGTACATGAGCTCCTCCTGTGTCTTGATCCTTAGGTTGTACAAGAACTCCAAAAATGTGTCTTTATAACCTATTTTCGCTTATTGTTCTTCCTTCAAGGCATTTGCAACCTAATTGCACAAAATAACACCAAATACACTATATGAGACATAAACCATGGTAAAAATGATGGTCAAAGCATGTAAACTATATAGAGAAATATGTCTACTCAAGCACTTATCAAATGGTTGGGAATAGTTAGCAAAAAGGGGCGACTGGTGTTTAATAGGTTTTTGAAGAAGGTGTTGAATAGGTTTTTGAAGAAGAACAAGGTTAAGCTGACAAGTCACGACAGGACACACCCTTGACATGATCATGCTAGGGTTATCAGGGTACACACGATCATGTCGAGGGTGTGTCTCTCCCCATGAAAATCTCAGGAAAATTTCCCAAGAGCTTAAAAGGGGAAAACATGATCGTGTAAATAGCAAGAGCACCGTGCGACCCATCCTGGCATGATTGTGTCTGGCCTGTTTCCTCCTTGAGTTTTACAAAATGGAAGCCAATCAAAATCAGTAGGCCACGCATAGGCGTGCCAAACCCATGCACAACTAGAAAATTCTAGGAAAATTGTTTTCTTCCTCCAAAATAAAAGATTTGGGCACATGATATAAGAAAGACCATTGCCGAAACATCAAATGCATAGAAAAAAACCTACGAGGGACACCGATTAAAGCAAGCCGCAGCAAAAAATAAGTAAAATATGAAGAAGAAAAACCGAAACAAAAGTACACAAACAAAAGGAAACAAAATAACTTGAGTTGCCTCCCAAGAAGCACTTGTTTTACGTCACTAGCTTGATGTACCTGTTTAGGCGGGGGAATCATGAAGTAAGAACACACTGTCCACTACAAGAAAAGGAATGCCCTCTTTTATCGTATAATGCTTCAATCGATGCCCATTTACCCTGAAAGTTACTTTTGTGGGCTGAGAGATCTCAACTGCACCATGAGAAAATGTTTGCATGATCAAGTAAGGTCCTGACCAGCAGTATTTCAATTTTTTGGGAAAAAGCTTCAACCTTGAATTGAAAAAGGAGAACTTGCTCTCCACC
>NC_052490.1:11998186-12073546 GCF_009730915.1 Dioscorea cayenensis subsp. rotundata
AGAGACCACTAGGAAGCTTGCCAAGTAATACCGAGACCAATCCTAAGAGCATGTGAAGGCGATCACTTTTGAAAAAGTGGTCGTGAGGGTTGAGGTGAAGCTTCCAAGTGAGAAAGCCAATGAGATGCAACCGATGTCATAGAGGTTGAGGAGGGAGCAAGCAAAAAGAAGGAGGTAGTGGCCCCATCTTTCAAGCCAAGAATCCCTTATCCTTCTAGATTGAAGAATGACCAAGCGGATAAAGCGGTACAGAAGTTCTGAGTTTCTTCAAAGCAACTCCACATCAATATTCTTTTTGTTGAGGCATTGTCCCAAATGCCTAAATATGCAAAATTCTTGAAGAACTTGTTGAGCAACAATAGGAAATATGATGAGAGTGCCTCCGTGATTCTAGATCGTCTTGCTTGGCGGTCTTGCAAAAAGAATATGCCGAACAAGAAGAATGACCAGAGCTTTATCATTCCATGCAACATTAGCAAATTGGGTGAAGAAATGGCATTAGCGGACTCAGGGGCCAGTATCAATGTCATGCCATATTCCTTCTTTTACAAGCTAGGCTTGGAAGAGCTAAGCCCCACTCGGATGAAATTGCAATTGGCGGACCAAATAGTGAGACATCCGTGGGGGATTAGTGAAGATGTGCTTACGTCAAAGTTGACAAATATATATTTCTGTAGAATTTTTGTGGTGTTGGGCGTCGATGAGGATCGCGGATGTTCCTTTGATACTTGGGAGGCCATTCTTGCGCACTTCAAGGCATTGATCGACATGGACTGCAGGGAGTTGACATTGAGGGTTGGAGATAATATGCTCGAATACCGCCTCGCGAGAAGCCATGCGACATTCTCTTGACTTTGATTATACTCTTTACTTTCTAACAGCTGGCGATGAGATTATTGATGAATACATGTAGAAAATGTTTAATCGGACCTGTGCGAGTTTGTTAGACCATGATATGGACAATGAAGAAGTAATGATGCTTGGTATTGAGAAACAAGTACCATCTAACCCGGGGATCATGAAGAAGGTGCTCCGGAAGATGAAGAGGCAAGGAGATGCTCACAGCGCCCCAAGGCTGTGTAGGGATGCGCGTGGGCGAGACAAGTTAGATGAACCTTTGCTAGGTGGTACCAAGCCAAATGATTCCTCCTCTACCTTCAAGAGACTTTGCTCATCATGCTTTCAAGTTATGGGTAAGAGGGCAACCGTCATCTATGAACCCCGTTAGAGTAAGACAAAGAATGCGTCAAGCTTAGTGATGTTAAACAAAAGCGCTTCTTGGGAAATGATAAAGCGACTAAATGTATGTATTTTTATATGTATTAATCTTGTATCTTTTTGTGAATATGTTAACGAATTGATGCCCGTTTATGTCTAAATTGGTTATTTCGATTGTTGCAGGTCTTAAATGGGTCAAACAATGCTAAAAAAATGCAAATCGGATGAATTTCGACATCAAAAGCGGCATTTTTGAGGTCCCGACCTTTCATGGCGGCAGCATGTGAGGTCATTGTTCTTCTTCTGCGAGCATTTGGCTGGGAGTTTCACGGGCTCCATCGCCCGCATGGATGCCCGTGAGGTTTCTTTGGAAATTCTCAAGTCTCGATCTGTAGCACGGCGGGTTTTTGGGCCTTTGGTGCGAGGCTTCACGGGCTCCATGCGCCCGCATGGAGCCCGCATAGCTGACGGGGTATATAAGAAGCTGATTTCTTCTAGGGCAAAGGGAGAGGAGTTTTTGGGAGAGTTCTTCAAGCCGATTTTTCACCGGTCTTTGAGAGGCAAGATTACATGTTTTGGAGAAGGAAATCTAAGGGAGAAGCTCGGTTGGCTAGATCTTCATCGATCTCTTCTTTGGGAGTTTGTAGAGCGAGCGAGGGAAGCCGCCCCCATTGCGGCGTCCGTGGAAACCTTTCCACCTAGCTTGGCTTGTCTTCCTTCTTCCATTGTTTGAGGGAGTTTTTATTATGCCATTTGTAGTTGTTTGCATGGATTTGTTGCTTGGATTTGTTTGTATGGACTGAGTAGACCCCAAGGTCACGGATGTCGGTGAACCTTGGGGTGAACTATGTATTTGGATGATTTAAGTTTGTTTATTGCAATTGTTGTGTTTTTGAGATTCATTCTTGGTGCATTTGATGTGTTGCTTACATGAGAACTACTGTAAACCAAGCTGCTAGGTTGTACTTGGTAGCGTGACCATCGCCCTTGTACTAGACACACCAAGTTTGGAAGGGATTCATGTACGAATACGCCGTGACCATCGGTGATACATGCCCCTCCACCATTAGGGCTAGACCAAGTTGTGTTCGGCTCTAATTAGGGATTTCCCCACTTGTTAATGCAATCGTATGAGGATTTGATCGGAAGAAATTACGTGTCAATACTTATACCGGATTAGGGGTCAATGGCCGTGACCATCGGGTTGACCTAATCTATGAAATCTCGAGTCCAAACCTTCAATTGCATGACATTCTTAGCATCACATGCACTTTAGTAGCCCCATAGGGAATCCGCATCCGTGACCGTTCCTTTCCCACGATTTTTATACCCCTCTCCGTATTTTTAGTCTCCACTTGTAGTTATCTTATTTAAATTAATAGATTAGAGAAACCTTTCGAATCATCGGCTAGACAATAAGCGAAGAGGAAGTAAGGGTAGAACCTTGGGCCCGGGGAATCGACCCTCTCGTGCTCGCACGAGAGGTATTGCTGACGACTCCGTGCACTTGCGGATCGCACTCATCAAGTTTTTTTGGCGCCCGTTGCCGGGGACCCACAAGGAATACTCGGAAAACTTAGAGTTTATTAATTTAGCCATTGTTTCTTTTTATTTTTGTTCATCTGCTTCTTTTTGTACATATATCTCCATTCATTTGAAATTATTCTCCACTATAAATATTTCTCTTTCTTTGATATTTCCCAGTTATTCACTATCCATTATCATTATGGATGCAGTTAGCGGTTGGAGTGGCGCCTCCTGTTTGCAAGTCCCATATTTCGGATCCGCCACTTGAATCTCTCACGGCATTTGAATTAGAAGGAATGGCGAGTACACACATTTTTGACATTTGGAGACGGTCTGAGCGTTACAATGTGGTTGGAGCTGTACCACTGGGAGAGCATGGTGTGCAAGACCTATTCACGCATTATTTGAAATCCGATAGTGTGTTGCCGGTGAGTGGAGCTTATCCCACCTAATCCTTCCCCCATCCCTATTCATGAGAAAGTGAGGAACAATTCGATGCCTTTGGCATACCGGTTCATCAATATGATGAGGAAATAGATCTTTTTGTCGGGAAGTAGCTCGGGATCATCCGAAGGTGAGATTCACGCTATAGAAGAGTGCATGGATAGTAGCGGCTCCACGGAAGGCGTGTGTAGAGGATTCGAGGATATTGATGCAGGGGAAGTTTGGGAGACTGAAATCATCAATTGAGGAACCGCTGGAACTAGAACTAAAAGCCGCTACCCAAACACGGAGTATGCTTTTTCTCGAGAAGGATCAAAGCTCCCAATTATCATCGCCCGACGACGACTCCTAAGCAAAAAAATCCGACCTTACGAGTGTGTTAAAGAAGTATAAAAAAAACAATTGCGTGGAAGATCTCGAGACATTAAAGGAATTAGTCCTTCCTTACGTACACATAAGATTCTCATGGAGGATAATCATAGGCCAACGGCTATACCCCGAAGAAGGCTCAACCCCAATATGAAAGAAGTAGTGCGCAGTGAGGGTGATCAAACTTCTTGATGCGGTATCATTTACCCTATCTCCGATAGTGAGTGGGTAAGCCACAGTACAAGTAGTACCAAAGAAAGGGGAATGACGGTGGTCACTAATGAAAAAAATGAATTAGTCCCCACTAGAACGGTCACAGGTTGGCGTGTGTGCATAGACTACAGAAAACTCAATGATGCTACTAGAAAAGATCATTTCCCTCTACCTTTCATCGACCAAATGCTTGAACTACTAGCAGGGCACTCGTATTACTGTTTCTTGGATGGCCTCTCTGGATATTTTCAAATCCCCATTGGCCCAGAAGACCAGGAGAAGACAACCTTCACATGCCCTTATTGTACTTTTGCTTACCGCCGTATGCCCTTTGGATTATGTAACGTACCAGCCACTTTCCAGCGATGCATGATAGCTATATTTGACGATCTAGTGGAGGATATCATGGAGGTCTTCATGGACGATTTCTCGGTTTTTGGTAACTCTTTTGACTGCTGCCTCAAAAATCTAGAGCGGGTTTTAGCCAGATGTGAGGAAACTAACTTGGTTCTCAACTGGGAAAAGTGTCATTTTATGGTCAAGGAAGGCATTGTGCTGGGTCATAAGATATCGCAGCAAGGAATTGAGGTAGATAAGGCCAAGGTTTCCACTATCGAACAGCTGCCTCCCCCAACGTCGGTGAAAGCCATTAGGAGTTTTTTGGGACATGCAGGTTTTTACAGAAGATTCGTCAAGGATTTTTCATTAATCGCCAAACCACTTACAAAGCTCCTTGAGAAGGACACGGCCTTTGAGTTCAGTGATGAGTGTATGACCGCTTTCCTTACCCTCAAGAAAAACCTTGTTGAATCCCCGATCATCGTGTCTCCCGATTGGAATTTAACTTTTGAACTCATGTGCGATGCTAGCGACTTCGCAGTGGGGGCAGTTCTTGGGCAACGTCGAGGGGATCATTTTCACCCTATATACTATGCAAGCAAGACATTGAATGGTGCTCAGGAAAATTATACTACCACTGAGAAAGAAATGCTTGCTGTGGTTTTTGCATTTGACAAGTTTCGTTCATATTTAGTGCTATCAAAGGTGATCGTGTTCACCGATCATTCCGCTCTGAAATATTTGTTGAGCAAACAGGATGCAAAACCTCGTCTGATCCGGTGGGTACTCTTGCTTCAGGAATTTGACTTAGAGATCAAGGATAAGCGGGGGGCCGAAAACTTGGCCGCTGACCACCTATCTCGCCTTGTGGTCCCATTGGGGAGCACCGAGGAAAGAAGGGAGATAAATGATGGTTTTCCTGATGAGCAGTTGTTTAGCATTCGGATATTGAGAGAAGAAGAAACTCCGTGGTTTGCTGATTTTGCAAACTATCTTGCTGCCGGGACGCGTCCAGATGGGCTAACTTATCAACAAAGGAAAAAGTTCTACTCTGATCTGAAATATTATTTCTGGGAGGATCCCTATTTGTTTAGAACTTGCGCTGATCAGGTGGTGAGGAGGTGCGTATCTCATTCAGAAGGGTATTCTATTTTGGAGCATTGTCATGCCGGTCCCACTGGGGGACACTACAGTGCCAACCGGACAACCAGGAAAATTCTAGATGCAGGTTTTTATTGGCCTTCCATTTTTCAAGATGCACAGAAGTTTGTTCAATGTTGCGATAGGTGCCAACGGACTGGAAACATTTCAAGGAGAGATGAGATGCCGCAAACCTGGACCCAAGCTTGTGAGGTGTTCGATGTGTGGGGGATTGATTTCATGGGCCCTTTCCCTAGTTCCCGTGGTAACCAGTTCATTTTGGTTGCTGTGGATTATGTTTCTAAATGGGTAGAAGCACATGCATCCCCCACAAGTGATGCACGAGTGGTAGTGAAATTTTTGAAAAAGTTATTCTCCAGGTTTGGTACTCCGAGAACGATCATCAGCGATCGGGGGACTCATTTTTGTAATTCACAGTTTGCGAGCACCCTGAAGCGATATGGAGTATCACACAGGGTTGCAACTCCATATCACCCTCAAACTAGTGGGCAAGTTGAAGTCTCCAACCGCGAATTGAAACGAATTTTAGAGAAATCTGTAAGTCAGCACAAGAAGGATTGGACAAATCATTTGGATGATGCCCTCTGGGCATATCGGACAGCATATAAAACACCTCTTGGAGCAACCCCTTATAGGCTAGTCTACGGGAAAGCTTGCCATTTACCCGTTGAATTGGAACATAAAGCATATTGGGCTATTAAACAATTAAATTTCGACCCTCATCTAACCGGCTATAAGAGGAAGTTCCAACTTAGTGAGTTGGATGAATGGCGCACTATGGTATATGAAAATTCCTTGCTTTACAAGAAAAGGATTAAGGAGTATCATGACCGACACATCAAACAAGATAAGCATTTCAAGGAAGGGGACCAGGTTCTCCTCTATAATTCAAGCTTACGACTCTTCCCGGGGAAGTTAAAATCTAGGTGGCACAGGCCCTTCACAGTTTCACAAGTCTTTCCCCATGGCGCCATCGAGATAACTCATCCAGAGAAAGGCACATTTAAGGTTAACGGTCACCGATTGAAGCCATACCTATCTTGGAGCACTTCTCTTGGACTTGGAGGTAAGTCCCCACCATTTGATCCACCTTGAGGTAAGAAAAAGGTACGTCGAGCTAATGACGTTAAACAAGCGCTTCTTGGGAGGCAACCCAAGTTTTTTTAAATTCATCGTCTTTAAATTTTTCGTATTTCTTTTTAGTTTCTTAGTTGTGGTTGAATGCATATGCTCATGAAGTTCTCATATTTTTTTGTTGTCGTGCTCAACTCATGCTTAGGCTTTCTTGTGTAGCTTTGGCCTTGAATTAGTATTGTTTAGTTGTGTTTTATTGTCATCCCAGGCGCTTAAATGGTTGTAATTCGTATTTTTATTGTGTTTGCAAGAGGAACCATGCCAAATTTTTCAATTTTTCCAGTCCATACGGGCTGTATACGGCCCGTATGGACGCTTGTAGCATGTTCCGGGGCCTTGTGGCCCTCCTTGCGGCCGCATGGAACCCCCTCGCGGGGTGCTTGTGTGCGTGGGCTGAGAGGCTCACGGGCGCCCGATGGGCGCTCGTGAGGCCTCGGCCTCAGCGGCAGCTGGGCTGGGGGCTCACGGGCGCCATGCGCCCGCATGGGCGCCCGTGAGACCCTCAGGGCTGGGTTTTTTCCCAGCCCATGCGGGCGCCATGCGCCCGCATGGATGGCCGCATGGGCTGGGCAGCCCATTTAGGGGGGTTTTGTTCCCCTTCCTCTCTTCTCCTTCTTCTCCTCTTGTTTTCCTCTCATCTCTCCTTCACTCTACCTCATTTCTCCACCATTTTTTTCTAGTTTTTTTCTTCTCTAATCACCTCTCCTCCATCTTGCAAACTTGCTCTTGGGTTTTTAATCGAAGTTTTATCAACCTTTTCGCCGGATCTCATCACCTCAAGCCTCCAAGCTCTAATTCTAGGTTTTTGCTACAAACTTGGGTTTCATTGTGTTTTTCATTCTATTTTTTTGATGCTTGAATGTTATATTTGGTTGTTATGATGTGGTGGTTGCCCAATTCTTTTGAGTTTTTTTCCTTCATTTGTAAATTTTTGGGAAGCTTGATGTGTAGGAGAAACTCTTGCAAAATTTTTTCGTGAGTTACTGTAGCAATGGCTGAAATTTTTCATTCTTTCACATTAAAATTGTTGTGTTTTTCAATTTTTTTCCTTGATTCCATGATGTTCTAGTTACCTCCTATGATTGTATTCACAAAAAAATATCGGTTTGATCACTTGTTTTTTTGTGGTATAGGTATACCGATCAAGCGAGTTTTATCAAAACGGTCACGACACGATGCGGCATCAAGTGGAGTGCCATCCTTTGCCTTACCACAACATAGGGCACGTTATAATCTCTTGAAGTCCAAGCCCTTTGGTATCATCCATACAATTGACCGCAATGACCTCGAAGCTCTAGGTTTGGCCGAGACCGTGGCGGAGTTGATCAATCATGATGGTTGGGACAGAATTGTCTCAATTAATGATCCGGCCTACCGTGAGCTTACCTTGGAGGTTCTAAGCACAATTGAATTAGCGAGACCGTCCGGGATAACCTTCCAAGCTTTTGGAACAATGCACGCCATTACTGACGATCAATTGGGTTGTTTCTTGGGCTTGTATGATGTGGGATTTGTGAACACACCAGCATGTCAAAGTCTTCCGACTGACTTTCCGGCCACCATGACACACACACGGTTCTGGAACATTATCTCTGGTCGGCGCACGAATGAGTCACGGAAAGCATCCCGTCTTCACAATCCCACGCATCGTTATGTTCACGCACTGTTGAGTCGAAGTATTGGTGGCCGGGGTGATAGCACTGGGGTAATCACACGCTCTGACTTACTCATGCTTTATAGCATCATTGAGCACTACCCGATCCACCTTGGTCATCTCTTTGCCGAGTTGTTCGTCCATCAGGGTACTTATACACGCCTTGGATCTATTTTTGCTGGGCCATACATCACGCGTTTGATTCGAGGTATGGGTTTGATCGGACACACCCGGGACTTACACGTTGTTGGTGGATTTTCACCCTTGGGGATGGCTACTTTGTTTTCCATGGGAATGGTGGAGAAACGCAGTGACACCTATGCCCTTATTCGATACTCACCCACAGGGGAGCGCATCACCACTTCTCCACCACAGTCCGATTCTGAGCCTGAAGACGCGCCACCCTCAGTTGAGCTTCGCCTTCAGGAGATTCAGGGCGAGCTTCATTCCCTTCGCCAAGGACATCAAGAGACTACTGAGACACTGAGACAGTTGGCGAGGGACATGCGCGAAGTTCTTTCTTTCGTGCGTGCGTCTTCTTCATCCTCTGGCACCACCTCAGGGGCTACCACATCCTTAGCACCAGCTGCATCTCTTGACGAGCACCACCCCGCATAGGAGCATGACTTTTTCTGGACTTGAGCTTTTGTTTTGTATTTTGTTTTATTTTGTTGCTTGTTGGTTGAACTTGTTTTGTTAGCTTGGGTTCTTTCCCGGCTAAACTTGTACTGCTTTTACTTTGACTATTATGCATGTTTTCCTTCCCCTTGTTTCTCTTCAGTGTCATGATCGCCTTATTTATTTTTGCAGGACTTCTCACGGATTGTTGCCTCTTCTCCTTTACCCTTTGCTGGCAATGACTGCACTTTCACTGAACACTCTTCATCAAACAATTGGGGCAGTCTCTTTATCATTTACTTATTATGGATTCTCAACCATGTTCTGCTGATTAGTGTACATTGAGGGCAATGTACGATTCTAGGTGTGGGGATGGGTTATTTGCATGCTTACTTCACCAGTGATAGCTATGATATATTGTTAGGAACCTCCTGGCTTGAATGAATGATAGTAATGAGTTGTAAGGTTATTTGTGCTATAAGGAAGTCGTGTTTTTCTTTCTAGTGCTTTCTTCACAGCTTTGACACAGTGTTTCTACCTCATTTGACCTCGCTAACCCACTGCTTTGATTTAAAGTGTTAGAATGGTAAATGCATCCCTCAATGGTCTTTTAAGAGCTTTTGGTCTTTTTTGTTCATTTTGATTTATCCCTAAGTGAAGTTTTTCATGAAGGTGCTCAGGAGACATGTATATATTTGTTATCTTAAGAGTCTATGTCGGTATTCCTCCGCTAATTTAGCATGAATGCGTCTATGTAGATCTGTAATCAAGTAGGTTGGGTGGCTCTTGTGCCTAATCAGCATGTGCATCCTTCCGAAAGATTATAAAATTATTTTTGTGCAGTCTACGTTAGCGGACTCGGAAAAAAGTATTTGTTCTCCTGGACTCAATCATGCATTCACTTAGATACTAAAGTGTTGAATGTGGACCGAAGGACTCTTGACCTACTATTGAGGGTGTCTTTAACATTTTTAACACTGGTAGTCATTGAACGTGGTGTGAATGGGGAGAGCGAGGGATGAAGCATACACACACTCACGGGAAAGCACTCTAAAGGAATCATGACTATCTCTACTGAGTCGGTTATTGTACAACTCATTTTCTTGAATTCATTTCATCTGTGCCTGTGGGGTTCTTCACTATTTGAGCTTGAGGTCGTACATTTAGCCGTTTATCATTTTGCCCTTATTCTTTCATGTGTGTTTGCTTGGGGACAAGCAAATGCTTAGGTGTGGGGATATTTGATAAACGCCTAAATGTATGTATTTTATATGTATTAATCTTGTATCTTTTGTGAATATGTTAACGAATTGATGCCCGTTTTATGTCTAAATTGGTTATTTCGGTGTTGCAGGTCTTAAATGAGTCAAACAATGCTCAAAAATGCAAATCGGATGAATTCGACATCAAAAACGGCATTTTTGAGGTCCCGGCACTGTAGCGGCACTGTAGCAGGTCATTGTTCTTGCTGCGAGCATTTGGCTGGGAGTTTCACGGGCTCCATGCGCCCGCATGGATGCCCGTGAGGTTTGCTGGAAATTCTGAAGTCTCGGTACTGTAGCACCGGCAGGTTTTTTGGGCCTTTGGCTGTGAGCTTCACGGGCTCCATGCGCCCACATGGAGCCCGCATAGACTGACGGGGTATATAAGAAGCTGATTTCTTCTAGGGCAAAGGAGAGGAGTTTTTGGGAGAGTTCTTCAAGCCGATTTTCACCAGTCTTTGAGAGGCAAGATTACATGTTTTGGAGAAGAGAAATCTAAGGGAGAAGCTCGGATTTGGCTAGATCTTCATCGATCTCTTCTTTGGGAGTTTGTAGACGACGAGGGAAGCCGCCCCGATTGCGGCGTCCGTGGAAGCCTTTCCACCTAGCTTGGCTTGTCTTCCTTCTTCCATTGTTTGAGGGAGTTTTTATTATGCCATTTGTAGTTGTTTGCATGGATTTGTTGCTTGGATTTGTTTGTATGGACGAGTAGACCCCAAGGTCACCGGATGCCGGTGAACCTTGGGGTGAACTTGTGTATTTGGATGATTTAAGTTTGTTTATTGCAATTGTTGTGTTTTGAGATTCATTCTTGGTGCATTTGATGTGTTGCTTACATGAGAACTCTGTAAACCAACTGCTAGGTTGTACTTGGTAGCGTGACCATCGCCCTTGTACTAGACACACCAAGTTTGGAAGGGATTCATGTACGAATACGCCGTGACCATTGGGCATTTTGTACCCCTCCACCATTAGGGCTAGACCAAGTTGTGTTCCGGCTCTTATTAGGGATTTCCCCACTTGTTAATGCAATCGTATGAGGATTTGATCGGAAGAAATTCTGTGTCAATACTTATACCGGATTAGGGGTCAATGGCCGTGACCATCGGGTTGACCTAATCTATGAAATCTCCAGGTCCAAACCTTCAATTGCATGACATTCTTAGCATCCTGTTCACTTTAGTAGCCCATAGGGAATCCGCATCCGTGACCGTTCCTTTCCCCTGATTTTATACCACTCTCCGTATTTTAGTCTCCACTTGTAGTTATCTTATTTAAATTAATAGATTAGAGAAACCTTTCGAATCTGTCGGCTAGACAATAAGCGAAGAGGAAGTAAGGGTAGATCCTTGGGCCCAGGGAATACGACCATCTCGTGCTCGCACGAGAGGTATTACTTGACGACTTCGTGCACTTGCGGATCGCACTCATCAGGAAACAACCCAAGTGTTTACTGTTTTCTTAGCTGCTAGTTTAGTGTTTGCATGAATAAAGTGTTGAGTGTTGGTGTCTATATATTTTGATGCATTGCTGTGTGTTTTCTTGTGGATTTTTGATGTCATCGCTCTTTCATGTGGATTTGGCGAAGTTTTTGGTAGTGCGAGCTAGTTCATCATGTTTTTACTGGTATATTTTGCATAATGGGGTAGGTTTTGAGTGTGTTTACATGTTCAGGAATTTTCTACAGAGACTGCAGAGTTTTTAAGGCATCCAGAGAAAACGCAAGGGCGTTTGGAATTTCCACACGCCCGTGGATTTGCACTGTGAGCTCATCTAGAGAAGGGACAAGGGCATGGACGTGCCCCTGTGAATGACCTTATTACACCCGCACGCCCGTGGTTAATTTCTGCACGAGCGTGTGGTTTTCTGCAGAGACTTATCAATTTTTCCCAAGAGCACACAGGAGCTTGGACTCGCCCCTGTGGCCGAACTTGTGGCAAACACACGGGCGTGGGTATTTTCTGCACGCCCTTATGGATCTCTGTAGAAGAGCTCTCATTCATTCAGAGAATACACAGGGGTGTGCATCTGCCCCTGTGAACTACCCATTAATGATACACGCCTATGCGGAATGTCCACACGGGCGTGCGAAACACTTAGAGAATTTTCTCGGTTGGACAGAGGAGCCACAGGGACGTGCGGCTGCCCCTGTGGGTCGGGCGCACAGGCGTGGATAATTTCCATATGGCCGTGCGGATGCATTCAGAGACATTGTGTGTTTTCCCGAGAGTACACAGGGGCGTGTGTCTGCTATTGTAAAGCTCTCCTATGGAGGCGCATGGGCGTGGGTAGTTTCCACACGCCGGTGCGGATGTAAAGAACGTTAAGAGGCGCAAGTTTCTTTTAAAGTCTCATCATTACCCTTCATTTTCACACTCCTAATTCATCTAAAAGCACACTCACACTCTTCCCCGATCTCGTACCACCATTTTGGAAGGATTTTCATTGGTTTTTTTGGCCGATTCCATGTTTTATAACTCAACTCATTGGTAAGCCCTATGTCCTTCTTCTCTTTGCCAATTCTTGATTTTAATCGATAGAACTTGATAATATTGTTTCATTTCTACAATTAGAGGGGATTTGCATGCTTGGAAAGAAGTTAGAAATGATTAAACAGTGTATTTTTGGATTTTTGAAGTGCGGCTATGCGGTTTCACGCCTAGTGGATCCACACGGGCGTGTAGAAATTCCACACGACCGTACAGATTTCTGTAGCTTGTTTGATCGATTTTCTTTCAAATTTTGCAGATTATCGCACCTCGGTAGATGAAGCAAGCTGATAAATGGCTGTGTGAGTCATCTCCTGAGCCCGAAAATATGAGATTTGCTATTCCTAAGCATCAAGTGCACTTTGACCAATTATCAAGGTTGAGATTTGGACAATCTCGCCTCTTAGACACTAGTATACTGCGGGATATACAGCAGGGAGATGAGTTAGCAGATGAGGTCGAGGATCTCGTTTTAGTGGGTGGTTGGAAGCAGTTACTGTTGATCAAAGAGCCATCCATTCATGCACTTACTCTTGAGGTCCTATCATCATTCGAGTTTGACAGATTTTATGTGTGATTCGACAGCATTGACGCCATTCATTTTAGAGCATTTGGGCATCACTATATCATGAGCATTACTCAGCTTTAAGTTCGGCTCGGTTTATACGAGGAGGCATTTATAGACACTGAGGAGTATGCCCAGTTACCTACAGATTACCCTGGAGCCTTGACACTGTAGAGAGCGTAAAGAGCATTATGTGGTCAGGGCCAGTATGAGCCAGGGGTGTCCAAGGCCACATGCCTTTCTCGACCTGCATATCGATATTTGCATGCCATTATGAGCAGGTCGGTAAATGGCCGTGGTGATAGCACTGCTGTTTTGAGCCGGCAGGAGCTATTGTACCTGTACTTGATGGTTCAGAGCACATTGATTCATCTAGGGCACATTGTCGTGGAGTATATACGACATCAGGGATAATACACCAGATTGGGAGCGATCTTCTCGGGCCCCTACATTACGAGACTAGTTATGGGCATGGGTCTCCTGGACGCGATTCATGGGGCCGAGAAAACGAGTATACTGGCTCTCCTGAGCTTAGAGATGATGAGATTGATGGGGATGATCCGTAGAGTCCATTCAGGGGTGTATTCTCTGATTACTCCTGCCCAGAGGGGGTAGAGGGAGGGGATGATCTAGGCGAGGGTTCTCAGCCTGGCCCCAAGCCCCAGCCGACACCGATGGAGACCGAGGTACTTCCTTTGGTAGAGGAGCCACCCCCAGTATGCATGTCTTCACCATCTCGAGCCTATGATCACTTTGAAAGGCTCGAGAGTGCAGTGGGAGTGCTATGGACAAAGATTGCTGAGCTTCGGGCTACACAGGCCGTGTAGTACACACAGTTTATGGTGCGTTTTGACACATTACAGCAGATTCTTGAGCGAGACATTGCTTCATCATTTGTTCTGAGACCGCGGACTCCCCAAGCTCCTCCAGCATCATCTTCTCCTAATCCTCCTGCACCTTTTGAGTATCCAGTAGCAATAGAGCTGACAGTGGGCGACACCGACATTTCACTTTATTTTTCATCATTTTTATTACCTTTGCATCTCATTTTGGACTTGTATACTTAGAAAGGACTTTTCTTCTGATTTTATTTTGGTTTTGATGTCTGGAGTTGTATTCATTGCTTCATCTTTTATATACTTGAGCTGTTTTTGTTTTATTAAGCTTCACTGAAGCCCCTCGTGTATGCGTGCGAATGGTCTTGTAAGTATGGGAACTGAGAACTAGTCATGGACACAGCCAAGGTGCTTCGGCATTTGGCCGTGTGTGCTTCACAACCCGTTGGAACAACACTCTCAATGATTTAGCTCTATCAAATGCAACACTAGGAGTCAGGGGAGTATTGTTTTGATTGCTTCTCCCACATATATTCTTGTTTGATATATTATGAGTGACCTTGCATGTGTACATTGGGGACAATGTACAATTTAAGTGTGTGTGTGTGGGGGGGAAGAGGGAGGGAGTTTCATAATGCACATCTCCTTTATATTAGTTTTGATTGATATACATGATCACATAGCCAGTGGAAGTTCACCTTAGTTGCAATGATTGTATTCTTGAGTTTAGGAGAATTTTAACATTGAATGTTCTTATGCTCTAGTTCTTGCTTGAATTTCTAGGAATTTTTACCTGGTTGACACTTGTTGCACTACTCACTCTTTAAACTCTTTTGGAAACTCAAGTTTGATGTTAAAGGGACTAGTTATAGTTGTTTCTTTTGTTAACTATTTCAAAAAAAAATGGAAAAAGGAAAAGAAAGAACAAAATAGTTTTATTTTTTTTTAGTTGTGCTTGTTGGGTGGAAAGAGCTACCACCTATGAAGTATGAAGCTACTTTCATAAGTCAGATACTAGTTATCCCTAATGAGAGAAAGAGCTATCTTATAGGATGAGTCAAAGCTACCACTCTGGTAGAAAGAGCTACCACCTCGAAAGTGTGAAAGCCACCTTAGCGGCCGCTTTGGAAAAAACTGCCTTAGAGGATATGTGAAGCTACTACCCTCTTTTTAATTTTGTTATTTTTTTGTAGATAAATAAGTCCCTTATACTTAGAACTTTGAGGAGTATACCTTGGGTTGACTTGAGTGAGTTTACACACACTTTTATGACTTTGGGTTTGTTGTCCTTTTTTATTCAAGTTTTTAGCTAGAACATTTATTTTTCGTATTTAGTGTTGAATTTACATTACTTATAGAATGCTCTCTTTGCATGTTTTGGTGAACCTAAGGCCAAGCACTTCCAATATTTCCTTCGTGTATATTTCAATGTTTTAATTTTTGCTTGAGGACAAGCAAAAGCTTAAGTGTGGGGGAGTTTGATAAGTGCTTGTTTGATAAGAATGCAAAGTATTCTTTCCTTATGATGAGCATTACTTTTATCAGGTTTTAGCACTAATATGTGTGCAATTATGTAACTTTCATGTGTATAGGGTTGTGAAGGCGAATGTTAAAGAAAGAAGCCAGTGTAGGTCATGAACGCACTATTTGGAGGAAATCTTGAGAATGTTCAAACGCGAAGTCATAAATCGGGTTCAAGATGCAAGAATATGTGCCAACCTCCTTGTATTCAAGTTAGCACAATGATTTGGAGAGGCACAAAGGCAGTCACATTCTAGTATATCCGACTTGTGCATTGATAACAGGATCTTCACAAATAAAGCCATTTATTGAAGAAGCAAGGCGATCTACGACGTAAACGTGTGTTCATTTACATTAAATCTATGAAAACATGGATTCAGGAGTGTTTTGGGCTGTTATTGTAGCAAGTTCTGTTTACAGCCGGCCGAAAAAGCGAAGTTTAGATAATCCACACGGGCGTGTGGACATTATCAACGCCCGTGTGGAATTTTCACAGGCCCGTGTGGAGAATCCACAGAGGCATGTGGATGCCCAATTCCAGCCTTATTTAAGGTCGATTTCAGCCCCAATTTCATATTCTTTTCTCCATCTTTTCCCCAACATGAGAGTGGGCTGCAGCTAGGGTTATGAGAGGTATTGGCAAGGGATTTGGAGAGGTTCTATGGCTTCAACATTGCGCTCCATTTGGAAAAAGGTTAGTGGGAGAGTTTCGTTGGCATCGATCCTGCGAGGTGTATCCTAGGCCGGACAAAGGGACCTTTGGAAGAGTCGAGGCTTCTCCACAATACCATTGTCATGACTATCGAGGGGGTTTTCTATGGATTACTTACTTTTATATTTGATTTCATTGTTGATTGTAACTAGCTCCATGGAGAGCTAAACCCCCTAGTTGGCACTTAGATTTGTGAACCCTAGGATGTATTTGCTTCATTAAACCTTTTATTATGCTTTTATTAATTGATGCTTTAATTGAGTTCCAATCTTGAATATTTGATTGAATGAATACTCCCTTAGAGTGACACTAGGGTTGAAAGTTCTTATTGGCAACCCTTGTGAGTGAGTGAGACACCACGAGAGTTAGACAAAGCTAGATTGGAGAGCGTTGAAAGGGTGAGTCGAGAAGTAGCGGAGCATCCCCTTTCCTCTCCGGTGTGATTTATCCTACCTCCATTTCCCCAAATTCTTTGCGCTCATAGTAGAGTGAATGAGCTAAGGGATGACCTTCCGCTATGGCTTAGTTGCAGAGGCAACAAAGTGAAGCGTTGAAGTGATTTTAGCACCTAGAGCTTAATTGTGACTAGGGACCTTCCACCTGGACCAAAGGGTTAGGTCTACATCTAGGAAGAGGATTTATCACTTGGAATTCCTAGAACTCATTGCGATTCTGTACGAGTGTGAGGTGTTGAGATTGTTTGATTTCTCCTCCGGGACATGTATAGAGTCATGCATGGTTGACCTTGGATTTGGGATAATGTATTGAAGGATCTCCACGACTCATTAATGCATTAGTTAGGAAGCATAATAGAGAGTTTTACACTGGAACAATATCCGTGTACCCCATTTATATCGATTGCCTTACCTCTCTTTTACTTGTGCTTCTCTTTCTTGTCTTTTTTATTCTTGTTTACATTACATTTTGTTAATTAAACCATTATTCATCTTTCAGTTGGTCAAGAAACAATTTAAGTATTTTTATTCCCTACTTCCTGTGGATACGATACCCACTCACCTAGGATTTTATTACTCAACAAACCCATATACTTGCAAGACATACGCAAGGGGTGTTGTCACACAATCACATGTCTTTGGGCACAACTTGTGTCTTCGCGTTTGTTCACTCCAAGATTTCATCAACAAGGTGCATCCACGATCTACCTTTGGCTCCTTTCTTCCACTATTGTCTCCATAACCCTATATGCACAAAATAATACAAATACACATATATGAGCGATAAAATCTGAAAAAAGTAATGCTCAATTTAAAAAAAGAATACTTCATATACTAGTACACAAGAACTTATCATTTACTCCTATTTAGAGAACTCCTAGAACTTAGTGCGATCATAGGTGTTTTGATTATGAAGAGATTTCGATTGACATTCATATGGGATTAGGGATTAGTCATCGAGAGATTGGGGCTAATCTACTCACGAGGTCTCTAGGTCTTAACTATCATCAATGCATCTTTAAACCATCCTAGTTTGGTACTTAATGACAACCCTAGGTGGATTCCTTGTCCAAACACTCCCTTCTCATGGTTGATACTCCCTTGTTTGTCTATATCCCTGTGCTAGTTACCTGGTCATGGGATTAACTTAGGTTAGTGTATTCATTTTAATTCTTCTTCACTTATATTAATTTGTAGGCTAGAAAATAGATGAAAAGTGAGTAATAATACTTCCTTGGCCCATGAAATAAGACCCCTATGTCACTCACAAGGTATTACTTGGCAATCTCGTATACTTGCGGGGTAGCAAATCAAGTTTGTTCTTCTGCTCCTTTGCTAAGTCAGATGCAATGATAATGGGAAGCGTAGAACCTTCCCTCAATAAGGTATATTCCAAATGTTCAGGGAGTGCCTTCAATTCTAGTTCTAGAGGCTCTTCAATTATTGATTTCAATCTCCCACAATTACCGGATCATGTTTCTCAAATTTCTCGTCTTCTTCTTCTGAAGAACTGTCACTGCTCAAACTGTCTTCCATCCCCTAAACCTCTGTCTCAATTGAATTTAAGTGACCCCTTTACATGTAGTAAATTTCTTCTGAACCTCCTGACACTGATTGATCTATCACTTCTTCAACCAAACTTGTTGACTCTGGGGATCCATTTGAACTGTCTATTGACTCTTTATTGGTGGATCCGAATTGGCAACTAAGTGGGCAAAAACCCCCTACCAAGTTCCCTTTTCTGATTCCACGTATTCCATGAAAAAGGACTGAACCTTTTGGCTCTCTAGAGTTGGATTAATCGAATCCTCACAATATTTTTTCTTCCACTAATCATCATCGAAATGTAAACTGCCCTATCCTGCCGACTCGTATGAGTGATGAGGGTTTGAATCCTATAAATAGTAATAATTACACCAATCATTAGTCATAGCCATGATTAAAGAAGAGGAAAGAGATATTTAAAAAAGTAAGGGTTAGTACACAAAAATTTACAAAGGAGAAAGATAAATAAATTCAAATAAAGGATATATACAAGAATAGTAGACACAAAATAAATCAATGATCAAATCAACACACTCTAAGTTTTTTGAGTATTCCTCATGGGTTCCCCAGTAACGGAGCCAAAAACTTGGTGTGCGAGTCCCGCAAGCGCACGGGTCATCAAGTAATACCTCTCGTGCGAGCACGAGAGGGTCGTATTCCCAAAGGCCTGAGAATCTACCCTTACTTCTTTTTTGCGATGTTGTTTACCCTACAAGTCCGAATGATAAAAAGAATGCAAGGAAACTAAACAAATGCAAGTAAAATGCTAGTTACAAAGGCAAAATACGGGGAGTAATCAGGGTAAAGAATGGGTCACAGATGAGGATACCCTTAGTGGCTACTAAAGTGTGTAAGATGCTAGAACTAATATACAAGTGGCTAGGTGGATCGAGAAAACGCTAGTTTAGGCCAACCCAATGGTCATGGCAATTGACCCCTAATCCGGTACGAGTATTGGATATATAATCTCTTATGCCCAAATTCTCCTATAATTGCAATGTGAATGGTGGTTTTCGCAAGCTAGGATTGAAACACAAGCTAGTACTCAACCCTAGAAATGGAGGAGTACAAATACCCGATGGTCACGGCGTACTTACACATATATCTCTTTCAATCGTGGTGAGTCTAATACTAGGGCAATGGTCATGCAACCTAGTACTACCCAAGAATTTATACACATAGTTCTCATGAATACCAAGGCATTCAAATACACCAAACATGGATCACAAACAAGCCAAAATGCAATATATAGAACAAATCATCCAAACAACACAAGTTCAACCCCAAGGTTCACCTACATCCGGTGGCCTTGGGGGTATGGTTGCTCATAGTCAAAAGATACACCAATAGAGTCATGTAAACAACCAAACAAAGCTTAAGAAATAATCCCTCAAAGGATGGAGGCCGAAGAAGCTTCCAAAGACGCCACTCAAAGGGGTGGTTTCCCATTGTCTTCAACCTCCTCAAATCAAGCCCTAGTAGTAGATCTTGCTCCAAATTGTGCTCTCCTTGCCAAATCCACCATGGGAATGCTTCAAAACCCTTCTTCAACCTCTGATCAACAATGGTGATCATGAGCTTCAAGAATGGGTGTCTACCCTCTCAAAGAGATGCACAAATGCTCCTTATAAAGAATGTCTTTGGGATGGCTTATGAGTGGCTTCATGGTCAATATACGGGCCATGAGGTTGCCCGAAAAATGGGCCAACAATTTCATTAAGTTGCTACATTACTGCTACAGTAACTACTTTAGTGCTGCTGCTCTCTGAACTACTTGCGGTTGACTTCATGGTCATGAGGTTGCCCTTAAGGATTTGCAGACTTAGAATTTTTCAAACACTACAAAGTCCACATTAAATATGTACTTGTCAACCTTCACAAGTACATCTTCAAAGATGCCCCTCAGATGTCTCATCATTCAGTCCGCCAATTGAAGTGTCATTTGAGTGGGCCTGGGCTCTCCCAAGCCATTTCTTCGCTCTCCCCTTCAAGGAAAATGGGGATGCTCTTAACTTGATGGCATCATCCGTAACACTATTAATCTTGAGCATGTTACACACTTCTAAGAAATTCTCTATGTGACTATTTGGATCCTCATCGACCAAACCATTAAATTGTGCGTAATGCTGTAACATGTGGATGAATGCCGGCTTTAGCTCAAAATTCTGAGCTATAATCGGTGCCCGCACAATACTTGACTGTGAGCCCAAAACTAAGGGTCTGGCATAATCTGAGAGTGCCCTCTGCTGCTTATTCTGTTCTGCCACATTATCGAACCCTTCAATTTCTACCTCAGCTGGATCTGACGGTTCTTGCACAGGTTCTTTACCTCTTCTACGAAGTATTCTTTCAAGTTTAGGATCTCCTTTAACCAATGTCGAAGGATTTCCTTGGGTCATAACCTGGAGCTGCAATCAAAGAAAGAAAAACAAATCAGAACAATGATAAAGTAAGAAAGTGTGAAATAGAATGAATGATAAATAGCTAAATAGCTAAATAGCAAAGTGCAAAGTGTTTCCAAAACACTAATTCCTTGATAACAGCGCCAAAAACTTGACAATGTCCCTTGAGTGTGACCCGCAAGTGCACGGGTTTATAGAAGTAATAAATCACAGGTGAGTGCTTTATCATATTCACAGGCAATAGTGAATAGAAACACGACAATTTCTACTTAACTAAGTGAAGATGAAACAATAATAGTGTGGGTAAAATTAATATGAACAAGACTAAAGAAAATAAGAAAGAGAGGCACGATAAAATGAGAGGAAAGGCAATTGATAGTAAGTGGGGTACTCGGACATTGCTCCCCCTAGGACTCTTGCTTCAAGTGCAAGACTAACTATTATGTCTCCTAACCTATGATTAACGAGTCGTGGAGATCCTAAAATACACGCTCCCAAACCTAAGGTCAACCATGACTAACTCTATACTATACCCCGGCGGAGAAATCGCTCAGTCTTAACACTTCACACTATGTACAGTTGCAAGAAGCTCTAGGGATTCTAAGTGATAGACCCTATTCCTATATATAGATCTAACCCTTTGTTCCAGGCGAAAGATCCCTAGTCACAATTAAGACCAGATACTAAGGATTACTTCAACACTTCACTCTATTGCTCGCGCAACTAAGCCCCAGCAGAGTTCCTTTCTTAACACTTCACTCTATTGTGATCGCAAAAACTCTAGGAACATGGAGGTAGGATAAATCACACCGAAGGGGAAAAGGGATACCCCTGTTGCCTCTCGACTCACCCTCTCAACCCTCTCTAATCTAGCATTGTCTAACCCTCATGGTGTGTCACTCATCCACAAAGGCTACCAAGATGGACTCTCAACCCAAGTGTCACTCTAAGGGAGAAATCATTCAACAAGCATTTAAGATTGGAACTCAATTAAAAGACATCAATTAAGGAAAGCATAATAAAAGGTCAATGCAATAATAACATCCTAGGGTTTACAAGTCCAAGTACCCAATAGGGGGTTTAGCTCTCCGTGGAGTAAGATACAATCAATAATGAAATCAAAAGTTAAAACATGTAATCCATAAGGAAACCCCCTCAGTATTCATGTCGATGGTCTTGTGGAGTAGCCTCGTCTTCTCCAAAGGTCCTCTTGTCAAGCAAAGGGCACACCTCGCCGGATCGGTGTCAATGAAAGCTCCCCTAATAACTGTCTTCCAAGAGAAACGCGGCGTCGAAGCCATAGAAAAACTCCAAAACCTTGCCAAAACCCCTCTAAACCCTAGCCACAGGCCTCCCAAAAGTTAGATAAAAGATGGAAAGAAGGATGAAAGATGGATACCAAAATCAGTATAAGTTGCGGCTTTAGAAATGGCTGGAATCAGGCATCCACACGAGCATGGGTGATTTCCACACGGCCGTGTGGATTTCTGGAAATCTGACTTTCTGCTGGCTGTAAATAGTAACTACTACAGTAAATTGCTACAGTGCTTTGCTACAATAACCTACTATGATACTCCACCAAAGTACACCCGAATCCACACTTTTTATCGAGGCAACATAAACGGGAACACGTCTATGCCGTAGATCACATCGCTTCTTCAATAAAATACTATATTGGTGAAGATCTTACTAACCTTGCACAAGTCAGAATATGTAAATGTGACTGCCTTTGTGCCCCTTCAAACCATGTAATTGCTTGAGCGCATGGAGGTTGGCACACATTCATGCATCTTCAATCACAACTTGTGTCTCACATATGTTCACTCCAAGACTTCATCAACAAAGTACAATCGCAATCCACTTTGGCTTCTTTCTTTCATTATTTGGCTCCACAACCCTTTATGTATGGAAGTTCACAAATACACATGTATTAGCGCTAAAATCTGATAAAAGTAATGCCATCGTAAGAAAAGAATACTTCGTATTACTAATACACAAGCACTTATCAACCCTAGTATCACTCTAAGGGAAAATCAACTCAACAAGCATTCAAGATTAGAACTCAATTTAAACATCAATTAATGAAAGCATAATAAGAGGTCAAAAAACAATAGCATCCTAGGGTTTACAAGCCCAACTACCCATTAGGAGTTTAGCTCTCCATGTAGCAAAATATAATCAATAATGAAATTAAAAGTAAAAATATGTAATCCGTGAATAAAACCCCCTTCGTGTTCTTGTCAATGGTATTGTGGAGTGGGCGCGTCTTCTCCAAAGGTCCCCTCGCAAGCCTAGGGCACACCTCACCAGATCGGTGCTGACGAAAGCTACCCTAATAACTCTCTTCCGAAACAAAGGCAGTGTTAAAAGCCATAAACCTCTCCAAAAGCTTAGCCAAAGCCTCTCCAAACCCTAGCCGGGGGCGCCTCCAAAGGTGAGAAAAGATAGGCCAAAGGATGGAAAGAAGGATCCCTAAATCGGCAAAAAAGATGGCTTTAAATAGGCTAGAATTGGCATCCACACCGGCGTGTGGAATTTCCACATGGCCGTGTGAATCTGCGAGAAATTTTTTTTTCAGCAGCCTATGAACAGTAACTGCTACGGTACTCTGCCAAAATACTCCCGAATCCACACTTTTCATTGAGGCAACATAAACGGGCATACGTCCATGCTGTAAATCCCATTGCTTCTTCAAATAAAAACACATTTGACGATAATCTTGCTAGCGTTGCACAAGTTGGAACACATAAGTGTGACTGCCTTTGTGCCTCTCTAATTTGCATATTCACTTGAGCACAACAGAGGTTGGCTCACACTCACATGTCTTTCAGCACAACTTGACTCTTCTCATGTGTTCACTTCAAGATTTCATCAACAACATACAAACGTAATCTACTTTGGCTTCTTTCTTCTATATTTGTCCCTAACCACAATTGAGCCCTAGATACTAAGATCACCTCAACGCTTTACTCCGTTGCACGCGCAACTAAGCCCCAACGGAAGTTCATCCCTTAGACCATTCACTCTATTATGGCCGCAAAGAACTCAAGGAACAGAGGTAGAATCTATCACGCCGGAGGGGAAAGGGGACGCTCCTGTACCTCTTGACTCACCCTCTCAACCCTCTCCAACCTAGCTTTGTCTAACGCTCATGGTGTGTCACTCACTCACAAGGTTACCAACAAGAACTCTTAACCCTAGTGTCACTCTAGGGGAAATGTTCATACAATCAAGCATTCAAGGTTGGAACTCATAATAAATATCAATTTATTGAAAGCATAAGAGGTTCAAAGAAACAAATACATCCTAAGGTTCACAATACCCGAGTACCCACTAGGAGTTTAGTTCTCCATGGAGCTAAATACAATCAAATAAATAGAATGTAAAAGCAATGAATCCATAAAGAAACCCCCTCGATAGTCATGTCGATGGTCTTGTGGAGAGTCCTATACTCGTCGTCCAAGGATTCCCTCATCCGGTATAGGATATGCCTCGACGGAAGCTCCCCTACCAACCTTTTCCTAAGGAATGACGATGTTGGAGCCGTAGAACCTCTCCAAAACCTTGGCCAATATCCCTCGAAACCCTAGCCGAAGCCCTCTCTCAAGTTCGGGAAAAGATGGAGAAAAGAATACCAAAATCGGGGCTAAATCGGCTTTAAATAGGGTTGGAATCGGGCGACTACACGGGCGTGGATGCTCCATGCGCCCGTGTGGAATTTCCACACGGCCATGGATAATTTCCACACGGCCGTGTGGATTCTCTGTTTCTCTGGTTTCTCGGCCGGCTGTGAGCAGTGCTGCTACAATATATGCTACAGTGTTGCTACAGTGTTCGACCTGAATAGCTTCCCAATTCCATACTTTCATCAGGGTAATGCAACGGGCACACGGTCACGTCGTGGATCACTTGCTTCTTCAATGGTGTACACATTGGTGGAGCTCTTGTTCTATGTGCATATGTCGGAATGCTCGAATGTGACTGCCTTTGTGCCCCTCCAAATGGATGTGCCTACTCGAATACGGGGAGGTTGGCACACACTCTAGCATCTCACACCTGACCTATGTCTTCGCGTTTGAACCTTAGCAAGATTTCCTCCAATATTGGTGCATTATGATCCACATTGGCCTATTTCCTTCATACTCGGCCTCACAACCCTACCTTCATAAAAGTAACATAAAAACACACATATTAGTGTAAAAACCCGAGAAAAGTAATGCTCAACATAAGGAATGAACGCTTCACATTCGTATCGCACAAGCACTTATCACATCCTCTCCCTCAGCTATCTCGGGGGCAGACGTAGCCAGTATATACACTCCAGGTCTGTATCTGCACACTAATTGATCACCCGCAAGTGTAAGGGTGTCACCAAGTAATACCTTGTGCAAAATCCCAAGGATCGTATTCCACGGGCTAAGGAGCTCCTATTACTCCTCCATCACTCACTTTCTAACCTTACAACTTAAGCATGGTATACTACTCTAATACATGCAAGAATGTAAATAAACACAAGTATAACAATTCCAAGGCGAGCAAGAAAATCACAAGAGCAATGATGATAAGAATAGGCCTAGGGATGAGGATTCCCTAGAGGGGTCATCATGATGTATGGATGCATAAGAATAAAATAGCAAGGGTGATTTAGACCGACGGACCTCAACAATAGTTCAACCCCAATTTCTCGGCGGTTAAATGCTAATCCCGTACAAATGATGACAAGGATCTCTCCTTAATCATATTCCTACGATTGCATTACATGAATGGAGATCGCGCAACAAGGATACACTTAACCTAAGTTCATCCTCATGGTTCAGAGGGGCAACCTACATCTAATTTCTCGGCATGTTGGTCAAAGATCTCCCCTTCTAGCTCAATAATGATCTAGTACACACGAGTAGGTCACGTCTACGTGTACAACTCAAAAACAAGAACTAAGAATTTCTCCACATAATAGTTCTAGACATAAAACACAATGAGCTAAACCATAAATCATACCAATGCATTCCAAATAAAAGTGAAGCATCCAAAATACATGATGAACCCCCCAAGGTTCACCTACATCCGGTGGCCTTGGGGGTCTAGTGTGCCATCACACAAACAAGTATCTCAAACACAACAAAAACAAGAAATAAATGCATAAATGGCACTCCCTAGTCTGAATGATGATGAGGAGGGGGAGAATGCCTGCCGAATGATGCTTCTTCTAGCCCAAGGAATGCTGAATGCTCCTTCTACTTTGATGATGAAGCTTTCCCCTTGAAGTTCAAGCCCCTTGATCTTCCCAAGCCTCAAAATGATGTCTTTCGTTCCTCTCCTTTCTCCCAAATAGTGGCTGTCAAAAAACTCTCCCAAAAAGTGCTCTCAATCCTCCCTAAAATCACCCTATATACCACTCATCATACCCTCCAAATGGCCTAAATCCCAGCTGGTATCCCAAGCTCAATGAGGACCTCATTGAGGTGGTATACCGGCTCAATGAGGTCCTCATTGAGCCCCTCATTGACACTGTTTGGGGTAGGCAATCTCCATAAATGCTCTCAGAATAGTGTCTATACTGGCTCAATGAGCACCTTATTGAGCTAGTATGCCTTCAAACAAAATCATCTTCTTCATTAGCTACAGTGATTATCCCGGGCTCAATCCAGGACAGCATTGAGGCCGTATGCCCTAGTTCAATTTCTGACTTGAAAACTCTCCAGGTGCTATAGTGGCAGTTACAATATTTTTTCTAGAGTACCACTGCCACAGTACAACTGCTACAGTACTATAGCTACATATGCTATAGTGAATATGCTACAATACCGCACCTTGTTTTCTTCTCTTTTTCACCCAAATTATATTTTCGTGTCCTCCGTGGCATTTTTGTGCCCTTCAAAACAAATAACACACGATTAAGCATAAAACGAGCATCAATTCTTATACAAATACATACTAGCCGCAACAAATACATATACTAAAATATGTACATTTAGACACTTATCAAATATCCCCACACCTAAGCATTTGCTTGTCCCCAAGCAAACACATCTTGAAAAACAAAGATAATGATAAGTAGTTAAATGTATTACCTCTGGCTCAAATAAATACAAGACTCTACAAGAATTTGAAAATGATAAATAGATAATGAGTTACAAACATTAAGCACAAAAGAAAGATCCCGTCTCACCTCTTATATGTTTGTGCCATGCGTGCGAACCTAGTATTTCATCTGCCCTGAATTGTCCAGCCTACTGACTTCAATCAGTACAACTCTAGATGCTAATCACTCCACATGTAAGAGTACTCAATCTTAAAATGCTAAGTGCTACTCCAATGAACAAGTAAGGTCCTTCTAAGTCCTAAACTAGAACTAACTCCTACTTTTCTTCTCAAAACCTCTAGTAGGTAGCCAAAAATGTAATACCCTGAACCTTTGGATAATTACTGGAAAAATATATTTAGGGTATTACTACAGTTGCAGTAAGATTTTTCTACAGAGTAATCTTGTTGAGAAACCCCAAGTGGAAAGAATAAGGACCTAAGTGTAAAACTTTTTAAAAGATTTTGGGTTAAAGAATAAATGAAAAGGGTGGACATGAAATGTTTATGGAAACCGAGGACTGAAAAGGTAAGATGGAAGGGATCTTTTAAAAAATGTTGTGTTATAACCTGGGGACCGTTGGGTAATTTGAAAGGACCTTTTGAGAATACTATTTCATAATTCAGGGATCATTGGTGAGTTTTTTCAGGGACTGTTTTGTAAGAAAAATATATTTGGAGGGATTGAAAGTGAATTTCGGCTGAAAAATGTAATTTAGAGGAAAAAAATCTAGGGTTTGAGAAATTGTTCATCTTCTTCTCCATCTTTGTGCTACAGTAACCCGAGAAGAAAAAAATAAAATAAAAAAATGAAGAAATGAGGAGAAAAAAATGGGAGATTTGAGGTGGGGATGGGAGATCATGCGGAGGGAGTCTCACTGGGAGGGATGGTTTTAGTTGGTAAGAGCTTTTCTTGGTGTATTTTTGATGAATGAGTGTATGTATGCATGTATATGTGTATTTGATGGATTTGATGAAGATAATGATGGATTTGAGTAGGGAAAAAAACATGTTTAATGGTTATAGATGATTGTTGCTTCAATTTGTGTTGAAAAATCATTGTATTTGTGATGAATCTAGCTTGAATGAAGGATGAGATTTTCGGTTTTACTGTAGCAATTACTGTAGCACCGAGATTAGGGTTTGGTTTAGTTAATTAAGTTGATGATTATGATGATTAAGATGTTAATGATGATGGTTAGATTGGAATTGGTTGAGTTAGCCAAGTTGATTTGGTTGGATCAAACCAAGTTATAATTGATTTGGTTGAGTTGAATTGAATTGAATTGATTGAGTTGAGTTTGATTTGGTTTAACCAAGTTCATTTAATTGAATTGGAATTGGGTTTGGATGAGAATTGAATTGGTTGGGTTTGATTGAATTGATCCGAGTCGGGGTTTGATTAAATCAAGTTGAGTGTGGTTGGACTTGAATGGTTTGGTTGAATTGAATTAGTTGAAGTTGATTTGGGTTTGGTTTTGGATGTTGGGCTAAGGGTTTTGGGCTGAACCAAGTTGGTTCAATATATTTTTGTATAAGAATTGAGTTGGTTCAAGGGCTGATTGGTTTAATTAAACCTGGTTCGAGTGAAATTGAGTTTGGTTCGGTGAATTTGAGCTTGGTTCGGTGGAATTGAGGATGGTTCGGGTTGGTCGTAATGGTCTAGTCCAAATTGAGTTGGGCTTAAGTGCAATTGGAGACCAATTTGATTATGCAAGGTCAGGTTTGAACCGATTGGAGTGAGTGGGCCCAATAGAGAGTTGATTATTATTTTTGTATTTTTCTTTTGAGTTTAAATATGTTATTTATTTTTTTATTATATTATTCTATTAGGTGTTGTTCGGTCTTGGGAGGGAGTTCAGGTCTAGCAAAGGAACCCAAGGACACGGAGTGAGTTAGTAGTGGCTATTATTTTTAAATAATTGATTAATTATTATTATTTTTGAAATAATTGTTTAATGAGCTAGTATTTTTGGAAATAAATGTTTAAGTATTTCATTTTATCATGTTTAATTGCGTATAAGGTCGAAATATACTTATATTTATTTTCCTACGATGTGCCATGATAACCGTATTGATACATCAGTTTTGTATAATTATACGTATTTGTGAATAGTGAAAATACATGTATATGTGATTTAATTATTCAATTCTTGTATTTATTTTTGATGGGTATATATGCTTTGATTTGGAGTGATTTGCGAAACCATGTGAGCATATTAAAGATGTTTTATCGGCATTATTAGTAGAATTGGTTTTCATTCCTGGTATAGGAATGGTATCGTGGATCTGGGCTTTACTGGCATTATGCGTTGTTATACTTTTGGCATTGGCTTTGTGGAAAATAATGGTTATTTCCGTGATGTGAATACTTGTCCTGGAAAAGGATCCTGTGTTATGATTTACTACTGGATGGTATTATTCTCTGTATTTACTTGATGGTTTTGATGGTGACGGGCTAAGGCCCGACTATCTGCGATAGTGGGTCCCCCACGGGCCGACCTTTTAGAGGTGGCGTGGTGGACTCGGGTGTTGATTACTACGAGGGCCGGTTCGGTGGGAGTGTAGAGCCACGGCTGGATATTCATCGAGTAGCAGGGGTCACCGACCGGTGAACCGATGGGTCAACGTTGAGGGCGTGAGTTCCTTGGCGGCTCGAACCTAGCCGCGCCACGGCGAGGGTTTAGAGAGTTTTCTAGACCATGTTATCTTTGGGTGAGTGTTGGGTATTGCTTTATTTTTGAATTTGAGATTTATGTTATATTTTTTTGAATTGTGATGAGACCGGGACTCTCACAAAAATTTGTGTTTTTCGAGAAAAATCAAATTGATGTTGATTTATGTTGAATTTATGTTTCAAGAGTTCTTTAAAGATTGTATTTTTGCTAGAATTACGGTATTTTTGGAAAAGTTGGAAAAATTATTTGAGAAGTTGGTATTTATATACTTTATATATACTGTATTTAAATATTTGAAATTATTATGCCACTACCGACCAACTGAATGTCTTTGTAAGCTGCAGGGAGGCGGGACCCTAGATTGCTCGATCGAGTATAGAGTTAGTCGGGGTTGAGTCCATGACTCGCAGTGGTTCCCCTTTTCTTTATTTCTTGTCGTTGGTGTTGTGATCTTGTAGCGGTTGTACCATAAATTTGAGTTATTGTATTCATAATATTTATGTATTTGAACCCCGTAGTTGGTGTAAAGCTGTAAAATGTGATTTGTAAGTCTGATTTTGTTTAAAGCAGGGTGTCAGTTTCCAGTTAAAAGAGAATTTTAACTGATGGGTGCCACATTTACCTCGGTAGAAGGGGTGGGTGTGACAAAAAAGATCACTAAGCTTTTTATTTTCATTTCATTTCATTTTTTTTTCTTTCTTTTTTGAGTCCGACTAATATAGACTGCACCAAAAAATCTTTCTGGAGGATGCATATGCTGGTTAGGCACAAGAGCCACCCAACTACTCGATTACAGTCTACATAGACGCATTCATGCTTCATTAGCAGAAGAATACTGACATAAACTCATTTTTTTTTCTTTTTCTCTTTTCACTTTCTCATTTCTCTCTTTTTTTCATTTTCATTCATTTTCATTTTTCACAATCACCCTAGATCATGTCTTCAGACTACTCTACATGCCACAAAACTAGGGCTAGCTCAACAAGACTCAGAAGTTCTTAAGAGTTCATTAAAAGAAAGAACTTAGAATTCTAAGGCTGAGTACTCAAAGTTGTGTGTTAAGCAATCAAGAGAGATAGAGTAGTCATGTTGGCTATTCCCAGGGCATCAACACAAGATTCAGTGCACAAGACAATACTAGAGGTGAAACATGATTCAATAGAGTACAACAGCAAATATGTAACTCAAATCAATCATTAATCCATGCTATAAGAGTCTTACAGTAATTAACAAGCCATCATGGGTAACACTAGCATGTATACAATAACCCTAATACATACAATACACCCATCCCCCATCTAGTGTTGTACATTGTCCCCAATGTACACTAATCATGAAAAACATAATAATATTTGTAATGAAAACAATGGAGGAGGGTGGAACAAACTTCCCCGGTTAATCATGTGCACATGGCGAGGAGTGACCCGAACAAAAGGTGTTGCAAGCTTTTCATGTCGGGTCCAGCTTCCATGGAATGTCGAGAGGCTCACCAAGCTCTCTTAATGCCCTGCAAGGCATAAAGGGGCATCATCATTCCAAACAACAATTAAGATTGCAATAATAAATACTAAGGAGTACTCAAAACACACAAATACTAGATAAAGAGTAGTAAAGTTCTACGTAAGGTTGGTAGGGCATCCCCTCCCCAACTTATTAAAACCAAACAAACACACTTACATCAAAAGTAAAACAAAGAAACAAACTAAAGAAGTAAAGCAAATGTCCATGCTCAAATGTCCAACTAGTCATCACAAGATGTTGTAGATGTGGTAGTCTTGGTGTGCTTAAAAAATGCTCAAAACCTCCAAAATAAGTTGGCAAAAGTTAGGATCATCAATTGAGAATAGATTCACCAAGCACCATGTGAAAGTAATTCCTTGAAATGTTCATTCGTCCCAAATGTTTCCAAAATACCCCATTCTATGTGATGAAGTGTGCCACATGGTTTGTTCTTCAAAACTTCACACTTCGCCTTATGATGAGCATGCTTAAAGTGGGGTTCTTCGGGGTTGGCGTTGTGTTTCTTGGATGTTTGGAGGCAAGTTTCTTGACTTGTGGCATTCCTACATCAATAAAAATTCAAATAGGAATGAAAGGAATCCAAGAGAATGCATAATGTGGCATGAAAATGGATAAAACATGAAGAAATTGAAGTGAATAGGATCCATACGGGCATATGGAGCCCATATGGATACTATTGATTTTGAAAGAGTTTCCCCACATCATGAATTCGAAGAAATTTTTACATAAATTTGGGATATTTCAAAAACATGATGATCATACCACAAGATACAAGCTAAAAGCTTGAAATAATCCACACAAAAACTCAAGAAAGCAAGAAGAAAAGAAAAGAAGAATCTCATCACAACAAGCTTCTTACCAACAAATATTTGAAAACACTTGAGTGGAGTTTGAAGATAAACACTAGGTCAAATTTCCAAGGAGATGTGGAGATGATTTAGAACAATATTTAGTGAGATCCGGCCATGGAAAGATGGATCATGGAAGCTAGGGCTCGGTTGGAGAAGAAGAAGAATGAAGAGAGATAAAAGTTGGTGACTTTTTGATGGAAAACAAGGTTCTAAACGGCCTCAATGAGCAGCTCATTAAGGCCGTATAACTTAGTGTAATGTTTCTAGATGGTCTTGATGATCTCAATGAGCAGCTCATTGAGGCCATCAAGGCTAGTGCAAAGTTGCTGAATTTTCTTGATGGCCTCAATGAGCAGCTCATTGAGGCCATCAAGGCTTTAAAAACATGCAACAAGGCCTTGGTTGCTTCTCCAAATACATGACCATGGTTATAAAGTGTTCTAAGATCATCTCCACCATGAAATAATGGTTCAAAACATCGATCTAATACATAAAATGATAACCAAATCAAGTGTTACTCCACAATAAAACCAAGTAAACAACCACATGGACAATGATTATGATAAACAAAACATTTAGAGCATAGACTTATTCAAATTAAAAACTTCAAGAAAATACGAAAAATGACAAGAACATGAACACAAAGAACACACTCACATGAAAATAAACCCCCGAATGCTTGGGTTGCCTCCCAAGAAGCGCTTGTTTAACGTCGTGAGCTTAACGTACCTTTTTACTTACCTTACGGGGGCTCAAATAATTTGAAATTTCCCCCGGTCATCTTTGAATTGTTGTTGTTAAAATAGAGCTTCAACCTTTGTCCATTCACCTTAAAAGTACCTCTTTCAGGATGAGTTACCTCGACTGCACCGTGAGGGAAACTTCAGTGAATATACTACAGTACCACGACCTGGTTTTCTTCTCTTTTTCGCCCAACTTATATCTTCATGTCCTCCGTGGCTTTCCGTGCCCTACAAAACAAATAACACACAATTAAGCATAAAACGGGCATCAATTCTTATACAAATACATACTAGACGCAACAAATACATATACTAAAATACATACATTTAGACACTTATGACGCACTAATCCCATCAGTCTCATCGTATCAAGGCCTAGAGAGGAAAGAATAATCGTCTTCTCAGCCCTACGGATGGCATCTAATAGACCCATGCCCATGACGAGTCTGGTAATGTACGAGCTTGAGAAGATGACACCCATTGTGAAATACTGGTCCTAGTGTCACAAATACTCTGCTAATATATGTCCCTAAATGAATCAGCTGACACTGCACCATTGAATACAGATATAATAACTCCTACCGGCTCAGGTTTACAGTGTTGTCACCATGGCCATTCACTAACCAGCTCAAAATGATATGCAAATAATGATAGGCAGGTCAGAAAAGACACGTTGCCTTGGACACCCCTGGCTTGTACTGCCTCTAGCCACATAAACTGCTATACGCTCTCTGAGGAGTAAAACTACTAGGATAGTCAGTCAGAAGTCTCTCGTACTCCTCAGTGGCAATAAAAGTCTTATCATATAGTCCCAACTGGATCAAAAAATATGTGACGCTCATAGTATAGTGATGTCAAAATGATCTGAACTGTATGGCGTCAACACTGTCAAAACTCGAATATGACCGGTGAAACTCGAATGATATCAGTACTGCTAATAGCAACTACAGCCAATTACCCACTGACATAAGCTCCTCGACCTCATCAGCTAAATCATCACCCTACTGAACCTTTGTGAGAGTGCTTAAGTCCAAAAATCGCATCTGACCGAATTTGAGCTTTGAGAAAGGATCAGATCATGCCTGGTGCTCGGGAATCGAGAACTCTATGTGCTCAGGCTCAGGTGAGGGTTCTCAAGGATGCTTGCCGGCTACTTTCTTTGTTTTGGGAGCCATACCTGCAAGTATTGAAAAGAAATTGATCAATTTTTGTCATAATATAATAATGCAGAAATCCACACAGCCATGTGGAAATTCCACATGCTTGAGTGGATTCACGGGGTGTTTAAGCCGCACGGCCGCTATGTAATACACTCAAAAATACATCATAAATTCATTTTAAAGTTCTCCTAAAACATGCATCCATCATTTAAACATCAAAACAATGCACATTCACCAGTTTTAATCGAATGAAATCAAGTATGGTTAAGAAAAAAGAGAATGAGGATATACCGGCAAGATGAAGATGAAAACCTTAAAATCAGCCGATAAACTCGAGTAAAATCTCTCTAACTTGGTGGTGTGAAATTGGGAGAGTGCAAGGATGCGTTCTCAAAGTGTTTGGGAGTGTGAAAATGAAAAGATGAATAAGATTTATAAAGAGAAATCGTGGCCTTTTGAATTCTGTACATCCACACGGGCATGTGGAAATTACCCATGCTTGTGTGACTCCATAGGAGAGCCTCATAGGGGCAGATACACACCCTTGTGTGCTCTCGGGATGGCATTCTTTGGCTCTGAACGCAACCACACGGGCTTGATAAGTGCTTGCACGATAGGAATGCGAAGCGTTCTTTCCTTATGTTGAGCATTACTTTTCTCGGGTTTTAACGCTAATATGGGTGTATTTATGTTACTTTTATGCAGGTAGGATTGTGAGGCCGATTATGAGAAAAAGAAGCCAATGTGGGTCGTAATGCACTAATTTGGAGGAAATCTTGCTAAGGTTCAAACGTGAAGACATAGGTCGGGTTCCAGATGCAGGAATGTGTGCCAACCTACTCGTACTCAAGTTAGCACAATAATTTGAGGGGCACAAGGGCAGTCACATTCAAGCATTTCGACTTGTGCATATAGATCAAAATCTCCACCAACATGTCCGTTATTAAAGAAGCAAGGTGATCCACGATGTAAATGTGTGCCCATTTGCGTTATCTCGATGAAAGTATGGATTCGGGAGTAGTTCAGGCCGGTACTGTAGCAGGATATTGTAGAAAACACTATAGAAAAAATACTGCAGCAGCACTGTGGAAATTCCACACGCCCGTGTGAAAAATCGACAGGGGCGCCCACTTGGGTGTGTGGATTCCCGATTCCAGCCCTTTAAAAGCTGATTCCAGCCCCGATTTCAGCATTCTTTTCTCCATCTTTTCTCCAACTTAAGAGAGGGCGGTGGCTAGGGTTTTGAGAGGTATTGGCTTGGGCTTTGGAGAGGTTCTATGGCTCTGACATCGTGCGCCATTTGGAAGAAGGTTAGTGGGAGAGCTTTCATCGGCACCGATCAAGCGAGGTGTATCCTAGGTCGGACAAAGGGACCCTAGCGACGAGTAGAGGACTCTCCACAAGACCATCACCATGACTAACGAGGGGGTTTTCTATGGATGATTTATTTTTACATTCGATTTCATTGATTGTATCTAGCTCCATGGAGAGCTAAACCCCTAGTGGGTACTTGGGTATTTGTGAACCGTAGGATGTATTTGTTTCATTCAATCTCTTTATTATGCTTTCAATTAATTGATGTTTATTGTGAGTTCCAATCGTGGAGACTTGATTGTATGAATACTCCGCTAGAGTGACACTAGGGTTAAGAGTTTTTCTTGGTAACTCTTGTGAGTGAGTGACATACCATGAGAGTTAGACAAAGCTAGATTGGAGAGGGTTGAGAGGGTGAGTCGAGAGGAAGCAGAGCGTCCCCTTTCCCCTCCGGTGTGATCTATCCTACCCCCATGTTCCAAGAGTTATTTGCGGCCATAGTAGAGTGAATGGGCTAAGGGATGATTTTCCGTTCTGGCTTAGTTGCGAGTGCAACGGAGTGAAGCGCTGAAGTGATTTTAGCACCTAGGGCTTAATTGTGGCTAGGGATATTCCACCTTGACCAAAGGGCTAGGTTTATACATAGGAATAGGGTTTATCACTTGGAATCCCTAGAGCTCATTGCAATTCTATGCGAGTACAAGGTTGAGAGGTTATTCAATCTCTCCTCCAGGACATGTATAGAGTTAGGCATGGTTGACCTTAGATTTGGGATCATGTAATTAAGGATTTCCATGACTCATTGTTGCATCAATTAGGAAGTATAATATAGGGTTCTCGCACTTGAAACGATTGTCCTAGGCGGATCAATATCCGGGTACCCTATCTTTATCGATTGCCTTACGTTCTCCTTTACTTGTGCCCTCTATCTTGTTGTTTTTATTTTCGTTATTTCATATTTTGTCACACTTATCACTATTCATCTTTCACAATAGTTAAGAAACAAATTAAGTGTCTTTATTCCCAACTCTCTGTGGATACGATACCCACTCATCTGGGATTATTACTTCGACATCCGTGCACTTGCGGTTTACACGCATATACGGACGTCTCAAGTTTTTGGCGCCGTTATCGAGGAGTAGGCGTTTCGAGATACTTTGCACTTTGTTTTCTTAGCTATTCATTTATTCATTGTATTTCATATTTTCTTATTCTATCATCATTCTGATTTCTTTTTCTTTCTTTTTGGGTGCAGTTCTAGGTTTTGACACGCGGGAACCCCTCAATACTGATTGAAGCAGATCCCGAGCTTGAATGTATACTCAGAAGAAAATTGAAAGAACCAGCATAAGAACAGTCAAATCTAGTTGATTTGGGAGTGGAAGAGTCTGAAAACATGGCAGAATAAAATGAGCAACTACGGACATCATCCGATTATGCCAGACCTTCAGTGTTGTGGACACAATCGAGCATTGTGCGTCCCCCGATTACAGCTCAGAATTTCGAGCTGAAGACGGCATTCATCCACATGTTGCAGCAATCTGCACAGTTCAATGGTTTGGCCGATGAGGATCCAAACAGTCATATAGAGAACTTTCTTGAGGTGTGTGATATACTGAAGATAAACGGGATGACGGATGATGCCATCAAGCTAAGAGCCATCCCATTTTCCTTAAAAGAGAGAGCGAAGCAGTGGCTACACTCATTACCTAGAGCCTCGATTACCATATGGGAGGAGATGGTAGAAGCTTTTCTTGCCCGAAATTTCCCTCCAAGAAAATCCGCAAAGCTTAGGAATGAGATCTTGTCCTTTGTACCATTGGAATTGGAGTCTCTATTTGAGACGTGGGAAAGGTTCAAGGAGCTCATGAGAAAATGCCCGCAACACGGATTCCCGGAGTAGATGATTGTTCAGACCTTTTACAACGGTCTGAATCCGAGTACAAGGCAACTCTTGGATGCGGCAGTAGGAGGTATCTTAGGTAGCAAGACCCCCGATGAGGCCAGTTAATTAATTGAAGAAATGGGGTTAAACAACTACCAATGGAATGCCAGGGAGAAGAAAAATGTGGCCGGCCTCCATGAGATAGATGCAGTAACCTCATTGGCAGCTCAAGTTGAATCATCGAGTAAGAAGTTAGATCTCCTAACTTCAAATAGCATGGCGGCCGTGACTACTTGCACCGAGTGTGGTGGAGGACATGCTCCCTCCGTTTACCCGATCTCTATTGGTGATGCATCTTCAGTTGAGAATACCGATTTTATGGGTAATGGCAAGAGGAATTGATAAGTGCTTGTGCGATATGAATGCGAAGTGTTCATTCCTTATGTTGAGCATTACTTTTCTCAGGTTTTTACACTAATATGTGTGTTTTTATGTTACTTTTATGCAAGTAGGGTTGTGAAGCCGATAATGAAGGAAATAGGCCAATGTGGATCATAATGCACCTATTTTGGAGGAAATCTTGCTAAGGGTCAAACGCGAAGACATAGGTCAGGTGTGAGATGCTAGAGTGTGTGACAACCTCCTTGCATTCGAGTGAGCACATCCATTTGGAGGGGCACAAAGGCAGTCACACTCGTGCATTCCGACTTATGCACATAAGAACAAGAGCTCCACCAACATGTATATCATTAAAGAAGCAAGTGATTCACGACGTAAACGTGTGCCCATTCGCATTACCCTGATGAATATATGGAATTGGGAAGTTATTCAGGTCGAAGACTGTAGCAGAGCACTGCAGCAACAATGTACCATGTACTATAGCAGCACTGTTCACAGCCGGCCGAGAAATCAGAGAAACAGAGAATCCACACGGGTGTGTGGAATTATCCATGGCCGTGTGGAAATTCCGCACGGGCGCGTGTACCGTCCACGGCGGTGGAGTCGCCAGATTCTAGCCCTATTTAAAGCCGATTCAGCCCTGATTTTGGTATTCTTTTCTCCATCTTTTCCCCAACTTGTGAGAGGGCTTCGGCTAGGGTTTTGAGGGGTACTGGCTAGGTTTTTGGAGAGGTTCTATGGCTCGGACATCGCGCGTCATTTGGAAGAAGGTTATTGGGAGAGCTTTCATCGGCATCGATCCGGCGAGGTGTATCCTAGGCCGGAATAAGGATCCCTTGCGACGAGTAGAGGACTTTCCACAAGACCATCGACACGACCATCGAGGGGGTTTCTTTATGGATTCATTGCTTTTACATTTGATTTCTTTAATTGTACTTAGCTCCATGGAGAGCTAAAGCCCTAGTGGGTACTTCGGTGATTGTGAACAATAGGATGTATTCATTTCTTTGAACTTCTTTATTATGCTTTCAATAAATTGATGTTTATTGTGAGTTCCAACCTTGAATGCTTGATTGTATGAACATTTCCCCTAGAGTGACACTAGGGTTGAGAGTTCTTGTTGGTAACCTTGTGAGTGAGTGACACACCACGAGTGTTAGACAAAGCTAGGTTGGAGAGGGTTGAGAGGGTCAGTCGAGAGGTATAGGAGCGTCCCCTTTCCCCTCCGACGTGATAGATTCTACCTCCGTTCCTCGAGTTCTTTGCGGCCATAATAGAGTGGATGGTCTAAGGGATGAATCTCCGCTGGGGCTTAGTTGCGCGTGCAACGGAGTGAAGCATTGAGAGGATCTTAGTATCTAAGGATTAATTGTGGTTAGGGACCTTCCACTGGACCAAAGGGTTAGGTCTATAATTAGGAAGAGATTTATCACCTGGAATCTCTAGAGCTCATTGCAACTTTATTCGAGTGCGAGGTTGAGAGGTTATTTAATCTCTCCTCCGGGATATGAAATAGAGTTAGGCATTGTTGACCTTAGATTTGGGACTATGTATGTAAGGATTTCCATTACTCAAAATTGCATTGATTAGGAAGAATAATAGAGAGTTCTTGCACTTGAAGCGATTATCCTAGGTGAAGCATCATCCGAGTACCCCATCTTTATAGATTGCCTTACGTCCTCCTTACTTTTGCTCTCTTACTTGTTGTTTTTAATTGTGGAGAATTGAATCATTGTCACACTTATCATTGTTGATATTCCACATAGCTAAGAATTGAATTAAGTGTCTTTACTCCCTACTCCATGTGGATTCGATACCAGCTCACCCGGGATTATTACTTCGACAAACCCGTGCACTTGCGGGATATACGCAAGGGGACCTTGTCAGGAATCAAGGAAACCCATACAACAATACCTACAATCCGGGTTGGAAGAGTCATCCCAATTTCTCGTGGAGCAACCAAGGTTTAAAAAAGGCCATAGGGCCACCGGGTTTCCAACAACAAGCCCCAATCATGGAGACCCGAATGAACGATTTGGAGAAGGCCTTAACTAGGTTTGTGCAATCATCTGATAAAAGGTTCCAATCAGTTGAGGCTACACTTCGCAACTGCACTGCCTCTTTGCATAATCTTGAAAATCAAGTAGGGCAGATTGCGAAGTCCTTATCGAAAAGGCCACAAGGAAGCTTGCCGAGTAACACTGAGACTAAGCCTAGAGAGCATGTGAAGGTGATCACTTTGAGAAGTGGTCGGGAGGTTGAGGGTAAGCTTTCGAGTGAGAAGCCCAATGAACACGCACCCGAGGTTTTAGAGGTTGAGAAGGGAGCAAGCAAAGAGAAGGAGGTGGCACCCCCACCTTTGAAGCTGACAAGGTCCCCTTGCTTATATCCCGCAAGTGCACGGGTTTGTCGAAGTAATAATCCCGGATGAGCGGGGTCGAATCCACAGGGAGTAGGGAGTAAAAATACTTAATTCGATTCTTAGCTATGTGGAGTATCAACAATGATAAGTTTGGTAATGATTCAATTCTCAGAAATTAAAAGCAACAAGTAAGAGAGCAAAAGTAAGGAGGAGGCAAGGCAATCGATAAAGATGGGGTACTCGGATGATGTTTCACCTAGGATAATCGCTTCAAGTGCAAGAACTCTCTATTATGCTTCCTAATCAATGCAATGGTGAGTCGTGGAAATCCTTACATACATAGTCCCAAATCTAAGGTCAACTATGCCTAACTCTATACATGTCCCGGAGGAGAAATCGAACAATCTCAACACCTCGCACTCGCATAGAGTTGCAATGAGCTCTAGGGATTCCAAGTGATAAATCTCTTCCTAGATTTAGACCTAACCCTTTGGTCCAGGCGGAAGGTCCCTAGCCACAATTAAGCCCTAGATACTAAGATCACCTCAACGCTTCACTCCATTGCACGCGCAATTATGCCCCAGCAGAGGTTCATCCCTTAGACCATTCACTCTATTATGGCCACAAAGAACTCGAGGAACCTAGGTAGAATCTATCATGTCGGAGGGGAAAGGGGACGCTCCTGTACCTCTCGACTCACCCTCTCAACCCTCTCCAACCTAGCTTTGTCTAACGTTTGTGGTGTGTCACTCACTCACAAGGTTACCAACAAGAACTCTCAACCCTAGTGTCACTCTAGGGGAAATATTCATACAATCAAACATTCAAGGTTGGAACTCACAATAAGCATCAATTTATTGAAAGCATAATAAAGAAGTTCAATGAAACGAATACATCCTAGGGTTCACAATCACCCAAGTACCCACTAGCGGTTTAGCTCTCCATGGAGCTAAGTACAATCAAAGAAATCTAATGTAAAAGCAATGAATCCATAAAGAAACCCCCTCGATGGTCGTGTCGATGGTCTTGTGGAAAGTCCTATACTCGTCGTCCAAGGATTCCTTCATCCGGTATAGGATACGCCTCGATCGAAGCTCCCCTACCAACCTTCTTCCTAATGGAATCACGATGTCAGAGCCATAGAACCTCTCCAAAACCTTGGCCAATACCCCTCGAAAGCCTAGCCGAAGCCCTCTCGTAAGTTGGGGAAAAGATGGAGAAAAGAATACTGAAATCGGTGCTGAAATTGGCTTTAAATATGGCTGGAATCGGGTGACTACACGGGCGTGTATGATGTCACACACCCCTATGGAGTTTCCACACGGGCGTGGATAATTTCCACACGCCCGTGTGGATTCTCTGTTTCTCTGATTTCTCTCCCGAATTCCATACTTTCATTGGGGTAACGCATAAGCAGTGCACGCTTACGTCGTGAATCACTTGCTTCTTCAATGATGTACATGTTGGTGGATCTCTTGTTCTTATATGCATAAGTCGGAATGCTCGAGTGTGACTGCCTTTGTGCCCCTCCAAATGAATGTGCTCACTCGAATACGAGGAGGTTGGCACACACTCTAGCATCTCACACCGACCTATGTCTTTGCGTTTGAACCTTAGCAAGATCTCCTCCAAAATAGGTGCATTATGATTCCACATGGCCTATTTCCTTCATCTCGGGCCTCACAACCCCTACCCGCATAAAAGTAACATAAAAACACACATATTAATGTAAAAACCTGAGAAAAGTAATGCTTAACATAAGGAATGAACGCTTCGCATTCATATCGCTCAAGCACTGATCAAACTCCCCCACACTTAAGCTTTTGCTTGTCCTCAAGAAAACATTAAAACATTCTGTGCATCAATGAAGAAAATGTTGAAAGTGCTTGGCCTTAGGTTCACCAAAGTATACAAAGATAGCATTCTACAAGTAAGGAAAATTTTCAACACTAAATACGAAAAATCAATGCTCTAGCTAAAAACTTGAATAAAAAAGGATAACAAACCCGAATTTCGTGTAAGTGTGTGAACTCACTCAAAACACCCCAAGTTATACTCCTCAAAGTTCTAAGTGCAAGGGACTTATTTATCTACACAAGTGATACAAATTTTAAAAGGTGGTAGTAGGTTCACACATCCTGTAAGGTAGCCCTTTCCAAAGCGGCCGCTAAGGTGGCTTTCAAACTTTCGAGGTGGTAGCTCTTTCTACCCGGGTGGTAGCTTTCAGTGATCCTATAAGATAGCTCTTTCTCTCATTAGGGCATAACTAGTATCCGACTTGTGAGAGTAGCTTCATACTCATTCAGGAAATGTTCAATCCAACCAGTATGAGGGTCTATTAGACCAAGATGAGGATAATGAAGAAGTAATGATGCTTGGTTCGACGGAAGAAGTACCATCTACCCCAGGGATCTTGAAGAAGATGCTCCGAAAGATGAAGAGGGCTAGGAGACACCACCGGAAATGTTCCAAGGCTGTTAGAGATGTGCATGAACCGAAGAAGTTGGATGAACCATTGTTAGGCGCTCCCAAGCCTGATAATTCACCCTCTACCCTCAAGAGATTTTGCTCGTCGTGCTTCTAAGCCATGGGTAAAAGAGCAACTTTCATCTATGAACTCCCATGAGGTAAGACAAGGTACGCCAAGCTAAGTGACATTCAACAAGCGCTTCTTGGGAGGCAACCCAAGTGTTTACTGTTTTCGTAGTTTAGTAGTTTAGTGTGTGCATGAATAAAGTGTTGAGTGTTGGTGTCTTGATTTGTATATACTTGTGCTGCGATTTTATTGTGGGTTTTGAATTGTCATCGTATGTTTTCACATGGATTTGGAAAATTTGGGTCGTTTGAGCTATTTCTCATGTTTTTCACTAGTAAAATTTTCATATTAGGGCAGGCACTGAGTGTGTAAACATGTTCAGAAATTTTCTGCAGAGCCTGCAAAATTTTCTAAGGCATCCAAAGAAAATGCACGGGCGTGTGGAATTTCCGCACGCCTATGAATTTGTATTGCGAGCTCATCCAGAGAAGGCACAGGGGCGTGGACTCGCCCCTATGAATGACCATGCGATTCTCGCACGCCCGTGGGTAATTTCCGCACGGGCATGTGAATTCCTGCAGAGATTAGGAGATTATCCCGAGAGCACATAGGGGCATGGACTAGACCATGTGGGCGAACTTGTGAAATACGCAAGGGCGTGGGTAATTTCCCCACGCCCATGCGGATCTCTGCAGACGAGCTCTTTCCATCCCTAGAAGATAGAGGGGCGTGCGGCTACCCTTGTAAGTTGGGTTTGTGAATGCCCACGCCCGTGCGGAATTTCCACACGGGCGTGAAAAACACTTAGCGATTCTTCTCGGGTGGACAGAAAAGCCACAGGGGCGTGCGACAACCCCTGTGGGTCGGGCACACAGGCGTGGGTATTTCCCACATGACCGTGTATTTGCGTTTAGAGGCAGTGAGTGTTTTCTCGAGAGCATACAGTGGGGTGCACCTGCCCCTGTGAAGCTTTCCTGTGGAGACCCACGGGCGTGGGTAATTTCCTCATGCCCATGTGGATGCTTAGAATTCCAAGAGACGCGAGTTTGTCTTTAAAATCTTTATGGATTCTTCTTCTTCTTCATCTCCAATCACTCGAAAACCACTCCTGATCAACATCCCAGCCCCTCACCGTTGTTTTGGAGGATTTTTCTTCACATTTCGTGCCGATTTTCGAAGTATTATCATCTATTTCATAGGTAACCCTTTTTTATCCTCTTTTCTTCGCAAATCATGGGTTTTTATTGGATTGAAGGTCTTGACTTGTGCCATTTTTCATGATATAATGTCTTATGCATGTTTAGGAAGCCCTTAGGGGTGGTTTAAGTTAAATTTTTGGAGAATTGGTGCACAACCGTGCGGTTTTCACGTCCTACAGATCCATACGGGCATGGGAAATTTCCACAGGCCCTTGTGGAATTCTGTAGTGTACTATTTTCTTAGCTTCTTTGATAGTTTCTTCATTGGGTATTGCAGGTATGGCACCTTGAGTGAGGAAGAATGAAGTTAAACATCTTAGAGACACCCCATTTGAGCCAATACATATGGAATTCTCAAATCCCGAGCATCAGGCTCGATTTGAGAGATTATCAGCACTCATTTTTGGTCAGACTCGCTTTGTAGATTTTTAAATGCTGGGAGACATTCAGCTGGGTGATGAGCTAGCTGATGAAATTGATGAGTTGCTGGTAGTGGGGAGCTGGAGGAGGTTACTGACTACCCGTGAGCAACCTTTCCGCACGTTGACGCTAGAGGTGCTAGCATCCTTTGAGTTTGATCAGCCATATGGGGGATTTGACACCATGGATGCTATACAGTTCTGTGCATTCGGACATCCATTCTCCATGAGTGTCATTGAGTTCTCAGTTCGTATGGGCCTGCACGACGACATGTACACAGGTTCAAAGGAGTATGGAAGTTTGCCGACGGACTTCCCAACTACAATAACTCCACATCAGGTATACAGGATTTTGTGTGGCTATGGGCAGTATGAGCCGGGAATGTCTAAGGCCACTAGCCTATCCTGGTTGAGCTATAGGTATTTACACATGGTCCTCATCAGGTCTGTCTCAGGTCGAGGTGACAACACAGTTGCTTTGAGCAGGCAGGACTTATTTATCTATACTCCATGGGCCACAATGTGCCAATTCACTTGGGCACATAGTGGAAGACGTGTTGAGGCACTAGGGCCAGTCTGTGAGAGTAGGATTACTTTTTGATGGTCTTTACATCACCAGACTCATCCTGGGGATGGGCTTGATGGATGCTATACGTGGTGCTGAGAGGACGGTCGTGCCTGCCCTTCTGGCATTTGAGACGATCAGGATGATGGGGTTGGTACATAGATGTGGGCCTGGGACATATATTATTGCTATATCCATCCCAGAGACCACTAGGAGCGGAGGGGATCCAAAGGAGGGTCCCCGATAGTTTCCCGGGCCTCAGTTTGCACCGACAGGGACCGGAGCACCCCTTGCAGCACAGGAGACATTCTGGCGTTCAATACCCATTTTTCCTCCTCCTTAAGCTCATGATTATATTGAGAGGCTCAAGAGTGCTGTGGGTGAGCTTCGGACCGAGATCGTGGAGCTCCGGGCCATCCAGGCAGCATAGTATACTGATATGGTGGTCAGTTTTGACCCATCACGCCAGCTATTGATTAGCAGACCACCGGCCCCTCCAACACCACCATCACCATCATCACCCCCGCTGGCACCTTTTGATTATCCAACATCAGTAGCAGAGACAGAGGACGACATTGACACTTGATTTTATTTTCCTCGTCTTTTAGTTCCGCATTTTATTTTGGACTTGTATACTCAGAAAGGACTTTCCTTCCGAGTTTATTTTCATTTTGTATCTCGAGTTGTATTCAGTGTCTTATCTTTTATATACTCGAGTTATGTTTGTTTTTATTGAGCTTCACTGAACCCCCTCATGTATGCATGCAGATGGTCTTGTCATCATGGGAATTGAGACTTTGTCATGGGCACGGCGAAGGTGTTTCGGCACTTGGCTGTGTGAGCTTCACAACCCATTGGAACAACATTCCCAAGGACTTAGCTCCATCAAATGCAACACTAGGAGTCAGCGGAGTATTATTTTGATTGCTTCTTCCACATCTGAATTTATTTGATTTAAATTATGAGTGAGCTTGCATGTGTACATTGGGGATAATGTACAACTTAAATGTGTGTGTGTGGGGGGTGGGGGGGGCAGTTTCATAGTGCACACATCTCTTTTATAGTAGTTTTGATTGATATACATGCTCACATAGCTAATGACGGTTCACCTTAGTTGCATTGATTGTATTCTTGAGTTTAGGAGATTTTTTTTTTAACATTGAATATTTTTCATGCTCTAGTTTTTGCTTGAATTTATAGGAATTGTTTCCCGATTGACACTCATTGCACTACTCACTCTTTGAACACTTTTGGAAACTCATGTTTGTTGTATAAGGGATTAGTTATAGTTGTTTCCTATGTTAATTCTAAAAAAAAGGAAAAAAATGAAAAGAAGTAACAAAATAGTTTTATTGTTTATTTGTGCTTGTTGGGTGGAAAGAGCTACCACCTATGAAGTATGAAGCTACTCTCACAAGTTGGATACTAGTTATGCCCTAATGAGAGAAAGGGCTATCTCATAGGATGAGTGAAAGCTACCACTCCGGTAGAAAGAGCTACCACTTCGAAAGTGTGAAAGCGCCACCTTAGCGGCCGCTTTGGGAAGGGCTACCTTAGAGGATGTGTGAAGCTACTACCATTTTTGAAATTTTTATTACTTTTTGTGGATAAATAAGTCCCTTGTACTTAGAATAGTGAGGAGTATACTTTGGGTTGTTTTGAGTGAGTTCACACACTTACACGATTTCGGGTTTGTTGTCCTTTTTGATTCAAGTTTTTAGCTAGAGTATTGATTTTTCATATTTAGTGTGGAAATTTCCCTTACTTGTAGAATGTCCTCTTTGTATGCTTTGCTGAACGTAAGGCCAAACACTTCCAATATTTCCTTCATCCATGCACATAATGTTTTAATTTTTTGCTTGAGGACAAGCAAAAGCTTAAGTGTGGGGGAGTTTGATAAGTGCTTGTGCGATAGGAATGCGATGCGTTCTTTCCTTATGTTGAGGATTACTTTTCTCAGGTTTTAATGCTAATATGGGTGTATTTATGTTACTTTTATGCAGGTAGGATTGTGAGGCCGATTATGAGAGAAAGAAGCCAATGTGGGTCGTAATGCACTAATTTGGAGGAAATCTTGCTAAGGTTCAAACGCGAAGACATAGGTCGTGTTCCAGATGTAGGAATGTGTGCCAACCTCCTCGTACTAGAGTTTGCACAACTATTTGGAGGGGTACAAGGGCAGCCACATTCAAGCATTCCGACTTGTGCATATAGAACAAGATCTCCACCAACATATCTGTTATTAAAGAAGCAAGGCGATCCACGATGTAAATGTGCGCCCGTTTGCGTTACCTCGATGAAAGTATGGATTCAGGAGAATTTCAGGCCGGTCCTATAGCAGGGTATTGTAGAAAACACTGTAGCAAAAACACTGCAGGTTGAGAAAACAGGAAAACAGAGAATCCACACGGGCGTGTGGAAATTCCACACGCCCGTGTGAAAAATCCATAGGGGCGCCCATATGGGCATGTGGATTCTCGATTCTAGCCCTTTAAAAGCCGATTTCAGCCCCGATTTTAGCATTCTATTATCCATCTTTTCCCCAACTTGAGAGAGGGCGGCAACTAGGGTTTCGAGAGGTATTGGTTAGTAGGAGAGCTTTCGTCGGCACCGATCCGACGAGGTGTATCCTAGGCCGGATAAAGGGACCCTTGCGACGAGTAGAGGACTCTCTACAAGACCATCACCATGACTAACGAGGGGGTTTCCTATGGATGCTTTGTTTTTACATTCGATTTCATTGATTGTATCTAGCTCCATGGAGAGCTAAACCCCTAGTGGGTACTTGGGTAATTTTTGTACCCTAGGATGTATTCATTTCATTGAATCTCTTTATTATGCTTTCAATTAATTGATGTTTATTGTGAGTTCCAATCTTGGAGACTTGATTGTATGAATACTCCCCTAGAGTGACACTAGGGTTGAGAGTTCTTCATGGTAACTCTTCCAAGTGAGTGACACACCATGAGAGTTAGACAAAGCTAGATTGGAGATGGTTGAGAGGGTGAGTCAAGAGGTAGCAGAGCATCTCTTTTCCCCTCAGGTGTGATCTATCCTACCTCCACGTTCCAATAGTTTTTTGCGGCCATAGTAGAGTGAATGGGCTAAGGGATGATTTTCTGCTCTGGTTTAGTTGCGAGTGCAATGGAGTGAAGCGCTGAACTGATTTTAGCACCTAGGGCTTAATTGTGGCTAGGGATCTTCCTTCTGGACCAAAGGGTTAGGTCTATACATAGGAATAGGGTTTATCACTTGGAATCCCTAGAGGTCATTGTAATTCTATGCGAGTGCGAGGTGGAGAGGTTATTCAATCTCTCCTCCAGGACATGTATAGAGTTGGGCATGGTTGACCTTAGATTTAAGATCATGTAATTAAGGATTTCCACGACTCATTGTTGCATCAATTAGGAAGTATAATATAGGGTTCTTGCACTTGAAAAGATTGTCCTAGGCGGATCAATATCCGGGTACCCCATCTTTATCGATTGCCTTACCTTCTCCTTTACTTGTGCCCTCTATCTTGTTGTTTTTATTTTTGTTATTTCATATTTTGTCACACTTATCACTATTCATCTTCCACATTTGTTAAGAAACAAATTAAGTGTCTTTATTCTCTACTCTCTATGGATACGATAACTACTCATCTGAAATTATTACTTCGACATCCGTGCAATTGCGGTTTACACACATAAACGGACGTGTCAGCGGTGTGGAAATTTACCACGCTAGTGTGCCTGACAAGATCCCCTTGCTTATATCCCGCAAGTGCACGGGTTTGTCAAAGTAATAATCCCGGGTGAGCTGGGTCGAATCCACAGGGAGTAGGGAGTAAAGACACTTAATTCGATTCTTAGCTATGTGCAGTATCAACAATGATAAGTGTGGTAATGATTCAATTCTCAGAAATTAAAAGCAACAAGTAAGAGAGCAAAAGTAAGGAGGAGGCAAGGCAATCGATAAAGATGGGGTACTCGGATGATGCTTCACCTAGGATAATCGCTTCAAGTGCAAGAACTCTCTATTATGCTTCATAATCAATGCAATTGTGAGTCGTGGAAATCCTTACATACATAGTCCCAAATCTAAGGTCAACTATGCCTAACTCTATACATGTCCCAGAGGAGAAATCTAACAATCTCAACACCTCGCACTCGCAAAGAGTTGCAATGAGCTCTAGGGATTCCAAGTGATAAATCTCTTCCTAGATTTAGACCTAACCCTTTGGTCCAGGCGGAAGATCCCTAGCCACAATTAAGTCCTAGATACTAAGATCACCTCAACGCTTCACTCCATTGCAAGCGCAACTAGGCCCCAGCGGAGGTTCATCCCTTAGACCATTCACTCTATTATGGCCGCAAAAAACTCGAGGAACGGAGGTAAAAACTATCACGTCGGAGTGGAAAGGGGACGCTCTTGTACCTCTCGACTCACCCTCTCAACCCTCTCCAACCTAGCTTTGTCTAACGCTCGTGGTGTGTCACTCACTCACAAGGTTACCAACAAGAACTCTCAACCCTAGTGTCACTCTAGGGGAAATATTCATACAATCAAGCATTCATGGTTGGAACTCACAATAAACATCAATTTATTGAAAGCATAATAAAGAAGTTCAATGAAACGAATACATCCTAGGGTTCACAATCACCCAAGTACCCAATAGGGGTTTAGCTCTCCATGGAGCTAAGTACAATCAAAGAAATCGAATGTAAAAGCAATGAATCTATAAAGAAACCCCCTCGATGGTCGTGTCGATGGTCTTGTGCAAAGTCCTCTACTCGTCGTCCATGGATTCCTTCGTCCGGTATAGGATACGCCTCGATTGAAGCTCCCCTACCAACCTTCTTCCTAATGGAATCACGATGTCGGAGTCATAGAACCTCTCCAAAACCTTGGCCAATACCCCTCGAAAGCCTAGCCGAAGCCCTCTCGCAAGTTGGGGAAAAGATGGAGAAAAGAATACTGAAATCGGGGCTGGAATCGGCTTTAAATAGGACTAGAATCGGGCGACTACACGGGCGTGTATGATGTCACACGCCCCTTTGGAATTTCCACACGGGTGTGGATAATTTCCACACGCCTGTGTGGATTCTCTGTTTCTCTGATTTCTCGGCCGGCTGTGAACAGTACTGCTACAATATATGCTACAGTGTTGCTACATTTCTCTGCTACAGTCTTCGACCCGAATAACTTCCCAATTCCATACTTTCATCGGGGTAACGCAAACGAGCACACGTTTACGTCGTGAATCACTTGCTTCTTCAATGATGTACATGTTGGTGGATCTCTTGTTCTTATATGCATAAGTAAAAATGCTCGAGTGTGACTGCCTTTGTGCCCCTCCAAATGAATGTGCTCACTCGAATATAAGGAGGTTGGCACACACACTCTAGCATCTCACACCTGACCTATGTCTTCGCGTTTGAACCTTAGCAAGATCTCCTCCAAAATAGGTGCATTATGATCCACATTGGCCCATTTCCTTCATACTCGGCCTCACAACCCTACCTGCATAAAAGTAACATAAAAACACACATATTAATGTAAAAAAAACTGAGAAAAGTAATGCTCAACATAAGGAATGAACGCTTTCCATTCATATCGTAGAAGCACTTATCAGTGCCCGACCCATTGGGGCACCCACAGACACATGCCCCTGTGTCTTCTCTAGATAGAGTTCTCAACTCTGTAGAGAAACACATGCCCGTATGGAAATTACCCACGGGCGTGTGACTGTCACAAGGTTGTTCACAAGGGCATTCACAGGCCAATTTGTCTTCTCGGGATGGAGAAGTTGATCTCTGAACAGAAACACACGCCCGTGTGGAAATTCCACTACCGTGTGTCTTCTCTAGATAACTTAGAAAAATAATCACAGACTCTGTAGAAAATTTTTGTATACTTATACCCATACAGAGCTTGCATATACTATGAAAACTGATAAGAGAATTGATAACGCCCCTTGCGTGTGACCCGCAAGTGCACGGGTTTGTCAAAGTAATAAATCCCAACTGAGTGGGGTATCGTATCAATATGGAGTAGGGAATAAAAATACAAAAATTGCTACTTAACCAAGCAAAGATAAATAATAATTGTGTTGATAAAGTGTAATGTGAGCAGAAAGAAAAGAAACAAGAACGAGAGTCCCAAGTAAGTGAGAGGAAAGGCAATCAATAGAAGTAGGGCACTCAGACAATGCTCCCCTAAGGACTAATGTGTCAAGTGCAAGACCTACTATTATGCTTGCTAACTAATGCTTAATGAGTCGTGGAAATCCTAAAGCACACGGTCCGAAACCTAAGGTCATTCGTGACTAACTCTACATTATGTCCCGACGGAGAAATAGCTCAATCTCAACTCGTCACACTGTGCAAAGTTGCATGGAGTTATAGGAATTCCAAGTGATAAACCCTAATCCTATGTGTAGATCTAAACTTTTGGTCCAGGCGAAAGACCCGTAGTCTCAATTAAGCCCAGATACTAAAGTCACTTCAATGCTTCACTCTGTTGCTCGCGTAACTAAGCCCCAGCAGAGTTCATCCTTTAGTTCTTCACTCTATTGTAACAGTAAAGAATTCTAGGAAATGGAGGTAGGATAAATCACACCGGAGGGGAAAGGGGACGCTCCGCTACCTCTCTACTCACCCTCTCAACTCTCTCCAATCTAGCTTTCTCTAACCCTCATGGCGTGTCACCCATCCACAAACGTAAGCAAGATGAACTCTCAACCCTAGTGTCACTCTAAGGGAGAAATCATTCAATAAGCATTCAAGATTGAAACTCAATTAAAAACATCAATTAAGGAAGGCATAATAAAAGGTCAAAGAAAACTTAACATCCTCGGGTTTACAAAATCCAAGTACCCAATAGGGGGTTTAGCTCTCCATGGAGCAAGATACTATCAATAATGAAATTCAAAGTAAAAATAAGTAATCCATAGGAAAACCCCCTCGGTAGTCATGTCGATGGTCTTGTGGAGTAGCCCCGTCTTCTCCGAAGGTCCCTTTTTTTTGGCCTAGGGCACACCTCACTGGATCAAAGCCAATGAAAGCTCCCCCAATAACCTTCTTTCAAGCGAAAGTGCAGTGTCGAATCCATAGAACCACACCAAAGACTTACCAAAAGCCACTCAACACCCTAGCAGACGACATCTCAAAAGATGGAGAAAAGTTGGAGAGAAGGGTGAAAGATTGCCCCCATAATCGGGCTGAATCGCGGCTTAAATAAGGCTGAAATCGGGCATCCACATGCCCCTGTGGATTTTCCACACGGGCCTATGGAATTTCCACATGTGCGTGGGGAATTTCCACACGCCCATGTGGATTCTCTAGAAACCTGATTTTCTGCCAGCTGTGAGCAGTAATTACTACAGTGTATTGCTATAGTACTTGCTATAGTACTCCACCAAAACACTCCCAATTCCACAATTTCATGGAGACAACATAAACATGCACACGTTTATGCTGTAGATGCAACTCTTCTTCAATCAAAGGCCTCATTGGTGAAGATCTTGCTATCAATGCACAAGTCAGGATATGCAAGTGCGACTGCCATCGTGCCCCTCCATCTCATTGTAATGGCTTGAATACATAGAGGATGGCACACATTCACGTATCTTAGAGCCCCACTTGCATGTTCAGGTTTATTCCTTCCAAGATTCCACCAAATAGTGCGTTCACGATCTACTTTTGGCTTCTTTTCTTAATACTAAGCTTCACAACCCTACATGCACAAAAGAACACAAATACACATGTATTAGCGCTTATCAAACTCCCCCATACTTCACATTCTTAACACACAGGCACTTATCAAACTCCCCAACACTTAAGCTTTTGCTTGTCCTCAAGCAAAAATAAAACTTTAAAGCATAGATGAAGGAAAAATTGAAAGTGCTTGGCCTTAGGTTCACCAAAGCATGCAAGGAGAGCATTCTACAAGAAAGGGAACTTTCAACACTACATATGAAAAATCAATGCTCTAGCTAAAAACTTGAATAGAAAAGGACAACAAACCCGACATCATGTAAGTGTGTGTAAACTCACTCAAGTAAACCCAAAGTATACTCCTCAAAGTTCTAAGTACAAGGGACTTATTTATCTACAAGCATAACAAAACAAAAGGATGGTAGTAGCTTCACACATCCTCTAAGGTAGCCCTTTCCAAAGCGGCCGCTAAGGTTTGCTTTCACACTTTCGAGGTGGTAGCTCTTTATACCGGGGTGGTAGCTTTCACTCATCCCATGAGATAGCTCTTTCTCTCATTAGGGCATAACTAGTATTCGACTTATGAGAGTAGCTTCATACTTCATAGGTGGTAGCTCTTTCCATCCCTAATGCACAACTAAACAATCTATTTTTTCTTTCTTTTCAATTTCCATTTTTTTCAGCAAAATAGAACAAAAAACAAAACTAATTAGTCCCTTAAACATCGAACTTCAGTTTCCAAAAGAGTTTTATGAGTGAGTGGTGCACAAATATTAATCGGGTAAAAATTCCTAGAAATTCATGTAAAAACTAGAGCATGAGAACATTCAATGTTAAAACTTCTCCTAAACTCAAGAATACAATCATTGTAACTAAGGTGAACAGCCTTTGGCTACATGAGCATGTATGTCAATCAAAACTTGTGTAAAAGACATGTGCAAAGTGAACTCTCTCTCACACTTAAGATGTATATTGCCCTCAATGTACACCTGCAAGCACAATAGAAAGTATAGCAATCAAGCAAATGTGTGGGAGTGGCAATTGAAACAATACTCATTTGACTCCTAGTTTTGATTTTAATAGAGCTAAATCCTTGGGAGTGAAGTTCCAATACGACCCACATTTTCCGTGTCCATGACGAGTTTTCAATTCCCATACTGACAAGACCATCTGCACGCATACACAAGGGGGTTCAGTGAAGCTCAGTAAAAACAAAACAACTCAAGTACTTAAAGATAAAGCAATGAAATACAACTCTAGACAAAAATAAAAGATAAACTTAGAAGGAAGATCCTTTCTGAGTATACAAGTCCAAAAGATAGTACTAAAACTAAAAGATGAAAAATATAAACACAAAGTAAAGCAAAGACGCATCAAGAGTCGATGTCCTTTGTGATCAGCCCTGCTACTGCAACTAAATCAACTGGTGCCGGTGGATCAACTGGTGGTGCTGGAGATGCCGAAAGGTTCTGAGGTCTCATAACAAACGGTGACGTCTCATCTTGCTCTAATAACTGCTATAGAATGGCAAGATGAGACATCACCTCCGTGTGGTTCACGGCCTATAGTGCACGACCTCAGTGAAATCACTCTAGAGTACCCCCATAGCACTCTCGAGGCTCTCAAAATGAGCATGGGCTCAAGGTGGAGAGAAAATGAACACTGGAGGTGCCTCTTGTGCTGGGGAGGCACATCTGCATCCATCGGCATAGGCTGAGGATCGGGGGCCGGCTGAGGATCCTCTGTAGTATCATCTCCTCCCTCTGCTACATCTGGGGTAGGTGTAACCAATATATACACCCCAAGACTGTGTCTTCGCACTAATCCCATCAATCTCAGTGTCTCAATGCCTAGGAGGCAGGTAAAATAGCCTTCTCAGCCCCCCGAATCATGTCCAGTAGACCAATCCCCAATATGAGACTCGTGATGTAGAGGCCTGAGAAAAGCGCTCCTGCTATGGTGTACTACCCATGATGCCTCATGTACTTGGCTACAATGTGTCCCAGATGGATCGGTGTGCTTAGAACCATCGAATAGAGATATAGAAGCTCCTGCCGGCTCAGGATGCCAGTACTATCCCCACGGCCATTCACCGACCTGTTCCTAATGGCATACAGGTATTGATATGCAGGTTGAGAAAGGCATGTGGCCTTGGACACCCCTGGCTGATACTGCCCTTGACTATATAACACTCCATATGCTCTCTGCGGTGTCAAGGTGCCATTATAATCTGTTGGCAACTGAGCGTACTCCTCAGTAATAGTGAATGCCTCCTCATACAATCTCAACCGGATCAAAAAATGTGTTACACTCATGCTGTAGTGATCCCCCAATATTCTAAACTGTATAGCATCAACACTATCGAATCTATTATAAGAACGGTCAAACTCGAATGATGATAGCACCTCAAGGGTAAGTGCACGGATGGCAGGCTCTCTAATCGTTAGTACTTGTCTCTAACCTCCCACTGAGACGAGATCCTCTACCTCATCCACCAACTCACCTCCCTACTGTATATCTTGTAATATGCTCGAATCTAGGAAGCGAGTCTATCCGGACCTAAGCCTCGACAATCGCTCAAACCTAGCCTGGTGCTCGGGAATAGCGAACTCTATGCGCTCTGTCTCAGTTGACTGCTATCTGGGATGTTTGCTAGTTACGATCTTCATCCTAGGTGCCATATCTGCAAGAATTAAAAAGAAATTGATCGAATTTGCTCAAAGGATTAGTGCTGTAGAAATACATATGGTCGTGTGGAAATTCCACACGCCTGTGTGGATCCACAGGGCGTGAAAACTGCTCGGCCGCACGCTAAAAGTCTAAAAATACATCTTAGAATCATTTCTAAACTCTTTCTAATACTACAATAACCATCTAATTATAGAAATAAAGAAATATTTACCATTCTAATTGAACAAAATCAAATATGATGAAGAAAAGAGAGAATTAAGGGTTACCGACAAGATGAAGTTAAAAACTTTGAATTCGGCCAGAAAACTTGAGTAAACCTCTCTAAATCAACATTGGGAGGTCTGGAAAAGGGTTAGGAATGTTATCTGAGTAACTGGGAGTGTGAGAATGAAGAAGAACGAAAGGATTTTAAAGAAAACCCACATCTCTTGTGTTTCTGTACATTCACACTGGCGTGTGAAAAGTACCCACGCCCATGTGACTACACAGGAGAGACCCACAGGGGCAGACGCACACCCTTGTGTGCTCTCGGGATAACACTAAATACTTCTAAATGAAAATGTAAGGGCGTACGAAAATTACCCACGCCTTTGTGCCTAGCACACAAGGGCAGACGCACATCCTGTGGCTCTTCTGTCCATCCGAGAAAAATCTCTAAGTGTTTCACATGCCCGTGCGGAAATTCTACACGAGTGTGGACCATCACAGGACCAGCTCACATGGGCATTCGCACGCCCCTGTGTATTCTCGGGATGGAAGAGATCTCTTCTACAGAGATCCACAAGAGTGTGCGGAAATTACCCACGTCTGTGTGCTTGTCACAGTGTCATCCATAGGGGCGAGTCCACGCCCCTGTGTCTTCTCGGGAAAAATCTCTAAGTCTCTCCAGGATGACACACGCCCGTGTGGAAATTACCCATGGGCATGGACTATCACAAGGTTGTTTACAGGGACGAGTCCATACCCCTGTGTCTTCTCGGGATGAGCTCGCATTAGAGATCCACGGCCGTGCATTTTCTCTAGATGCCTTAGAAAACTTTGCAGGCTCTATAGAAAATTCCTAAACATATCAATACACTCAGAGCCTGCCTTATCATACAAAATATACCTGGGAAAAACATGAAAAACTCGATCAAACGACCAACAACTTCGCTTTAAACATTTAAGCACATGATAACACCAAAATATCCATGAGAAATTGTAGCAATATCATCTAAAAATCAAGACATCAACACTTAAAAGCCTTATTCATGCAAATACTACACTAAAAACTAGTAAAAACATAGGTTACCTCCCAAGAAGCGCTCGTTTAATGTCACTTAGCTTGACGTACCTTGTCTTACCTCACGAGGGCACATAGATGAAGGTTCCCCTCTTACTCATGACTTAGAAGCATGATAAACATAGCCTTTTGAAGGTAGAGGGAAAGTTGTCGAGCTTGTTACCACTTAAGGGTCCGTCACTCTTGTTCAGTTCTTGTGCATCCCCAGCAGCCTTGGGGCATTTCTTGTGGTGTCTCCTCGCTCGCTTCATCTTCCGGAGCATCTTCTTCATGATCCCCGGAGTAGATGGTACCTTTTCCTCTAGACCAAGCATCATCACCTCTTCATTCTCCATTTCTTGGTCTAGCAACCCCTTGTACCGGTCCAGATTCAACATTTCCTGGACATATTCATTGATGAGTTCATTGGTAGTATCAAGAAAATAAAGAGTATCATCAAAGTCGAGAGAATGTCACATAGCTTCGGCGAGGTGGTATGTGAGCTTGTCATCTCCAACCCTCAGTGTGAACTCCCCACCGTCCATGTTGATAAGTTCCTTGGAAGTACGCAAGAATGGCCTCCCAAGTATCAAAGGAACATCTACATCGTCATTGACATCCAACACTATGAAGTCTACATGAAATATGTAATTGTCCACCTTGACAAGTACATCCGAGTGGGCCTAGGCTCTCCCAAGCTTAGCTTCTGAAAGAATGAGTATGGAATGATGTTTATGGAACCCAAATTGCCAATATTGCACGGAATCACAAAACTTCCAGGGTATTTCTTCTTGTTCGGTATATTTTTTTGCAACACTACCGAACAAGAGGCATCTAAGATCATCGATGCACTCTCCTCCAACTTCCTCTTATTGGTCCAAAGATCTTTCAAGAACTTGGCATACCAAAGCATTTGAGACAACGCCTCCACAAAAGCAATGTTGGTGTGCAATTGCTTGAATAGACCCAAGAACTTCTTGTATTGCTCATCATTTTGGTCATTCTTTAATCTTGAAGGATACGGGATTCTTGGCTTGTAAGGTGGGGGTGCCACCTCCTTCTCTTTGTTAGCTCTCTCCTCAACCTCCACGCCCTCGGGTGCTTCAACATTGGTTTCTCACTTGGAAGCCTACTCTCAATCTCACGACCACTTCTCAAAGTGATTGCCATCACATGTTCTCTCGGATTAGTCTCGGTATTACTCGGGAAGCTTTCTTGTGGTCTCTCCAATAGAGACTTCTTGATTTACCCGACTTGATTTTCTAAATTGTGTAATGAAGCGGTATGGTTGTGAAGTGTAGCCTCGACCGATTGGAACCTTGTATCCGATGATTGCACAAATCTAGTCAATGCTTTCTCTATGTTTGTCATCCGGGTTTCCAAGCCTGAAACCCTATTCTCCATCATTGGGGCTTGTTGTTGTTGAAAATCCGGTGGTGTTATGGCCTTTTGCTGCCCTTGGTTGCTCCATGAGAAATTAGGGTGGTTCCTCCACCCTTGGTTGTAGGTGTTGCTATAAGGATTACCTTGTACCCTTCCGAATTGCCCACAAAGTCTACTTGTTCAGTCAGGGCTGAAGTAGCAATTGAAATAGGACAATTAGAAGGCATATGTGAAACCCCACAACCATCATAACTCATAATCATGGCCACCCTCGGTGAATTCCATGTATCTAATTTCTTGCTCAATGCCTCTACTTGGGCTGCTAAGGATGTAACCACATCAATTTCATAGAGTCTGGTCACTTTCTTCTTTTTCCTTGCATTCCATTGGTAGCTATTCATGGCCATTTCCTCTACCAACTGTCAGGCCTCTTCGGAGGTCTTGTTCTCCATTATAACTCCTGTGGCGGCATCTACAAGTTGTCTTGTACTTGGATTCAACCTGTTGTAAAAAGTCTGAATGATCATCCATTCAGGGTAAATCATGCTGTGGACACTTTTGCAAGAGGTCCTTGAATCACTCCCATGTCTCAAACAAGGATTCAAGCTCCATCTGAACAAACGATGATATTTTATTATGAAGCTTCGCCAATTTCCCCGGAGGGAAGTACCTTGCAAGAAAAGCTTTGACCATTTCATTCCATGTCGTGATGGATGCTCGTGGTAAGGAATGTAGCCACTGCTTTGCTCTCCCTTTTAGAGAGAATGGGAAATCCCTCAATCTTATAGCATTATCCATAACACCGTTAATCTTCAGCATGTCACAAACTTCCAAGAGGTTCTCAATATGGTTGTTTAGATCCTCATCTACCAAACCATTGAACTGCACCGACTGTTGTATCATTTAGATGAATGCTGGTTTTAGCTCAAAGTTTAGAGCTGTAATCGGGGGCTGCACAATGCTAAATTATGTCCCCAATACTGACGGTCTGGCGTAATCAAAAAGTGTTCTCTGTTGTTCATTTTGTTCTGCTATGTTGTTAGACCCTTCAACTTTCACTTCAACTAGATTTGACGGTTCTTGCACAGGTTCTTTACCCTTTGTTTTGAGTGTATGTTCAAGTTCAAGATCATCTTCAATTAATATCAAAGGTTTCCCTCGGGTCATAACCTGGAGCTGCACCAAAATAAAGAAAACAAATTAGAACGATAATAGAATAAGAAGATGTGAAGTAGAATGAATGATGAATGGCTAAGATAACAAAGTGCAAAGTATCTCTAAATGCCTATTCCCCGATAATGGCGCCAAAAACTTAACAACGCCCCTTGCGTGTGACCCGCAAGTGCACGGGTATGTCGAAGTAATTAATCCCAAGTGAGTGGGGTATCGTATCCACAAGGAGTAGGAAAAAAAAAACTAAAATTGCTACTTAACCAAGGAAAGATGAATAATGATTGTGTTGATAAAGTGTAATGTAAGCAAAAACAAAAGAAACAAGAATGAGAGGCCCAAGTAAGTAAGAGGAAAGGCAATCGATAGAAGTGGGGTACTCGGATGTTGCTCCCCCTAGGGCTAATGTTTCGAGTGCAGGACGTACTATTATTCTTCCTAACTAATGCTTAATGAGTCGTGAAAATCCTAAAGCACATGATCCTAAACCTAAGTGATAAGTGTCTAAATGTACGTATTTTAGTGTATATATTTGATGTATTGAGCATGTATTTCTATAAGGATTGATTCCCGTTTTGTGCTTAATCGTATGTTATTTCTGTAGCTGGAGTACTATAGCAGAGGTACTGTAGTGTTGACACTGTAGCAAAAATTGTAGCTGCCACTGTAGCACCTAGAGAGTTTTCAAGTCAAAAATTGAACCATGGCATACGGCCTCAAGTCTACCTGGGATGGAGCCCGGGATGATTACTGTAGCTATTGAAGAAGATGATTTGCTTGAAGGCATATTGGCTCAATGAGGTTCTCATTGAGCCAGTATAGAGACTATTCTGAGAGCTTTTTGTGTACTTGGCCTACCCCAAATAGCCTCAATGAGCTCCTCATTGAGCCGGTATACCACCTCAATGTGGTTCTCATTGAGCCGGTATACCACCCATGTAGAGGCCAATTTGTGGAAGATGTTGGGTGGTATATGAAGTTATCTTGAAGGCCATTTGAGTGACTTTTGGGGAGGACTCTTGGCAGCCATTACTTGGGAGAGAAAAGGAGAACGAAGACATCATTCTTGGGCGTGTTTTGGCTTGAGGCTTGGAGAGATCAAGAGCTTGAACTTCAAGGGAGAGCTTCAACATCAAGGGAGGAGGAGCATTAGGCCTTCCTTGGGTTAGAGGAATCGTCATTCGGCCGGCATTCTTCATCCTCATCATTATTCGGACTAGGGAGTGTCATTTATGCATTTACTTCTTATTTTTGTTGAGTTTAAGATACTTGTTTGTATGATGGCACAGTAGACCCCCAAGGCCACCGGATGTAGGTGAACCTTGGGGGGTCATCATGTATTTTGGATGCTACACTTATATTTGGAATACATTTGTGTGATTTATGATTTGGCTCCTTGTGTTTCATGCCTAGAACTATTATGTGGAGAAATCCTTAGTTCTTGTTTTAGTTGTACACGTAGACGTGACCTACTCACGTGTACTAGTTCGTTAATGAGCTAAAAGGGTTAATCTTTGACTAGCATACCCAGAAATTGGATGTAGGTAGCCCTTCCGAACCATGAGGATAAACTTAGGTTAAGTGTATCCTTGTTGCGTGATCTCCATTCACTTGATGCAATCATAGGGATATGATTAAGGAGAGATCCTTGTCATCATTTGTACGAGATTAGGGTTTAACCGCTGAGAAATTGGGGTTGAACTATTGTTGAGGTCCATCGGTTTAAATCACCTTTTCTATTTTGTTCTTATGCATCCATACATCATGATGACCCCTCATGGGGATCCTCATCCCTAGGCCTATTTTTATTATCATTGCTTTTGTGATCTCCTTTCTTGCCTTGGAATTGTTATATTTGTGCTCTATTTACATTTTTGCATGTATTAGAGTAGTATACCATGCTCAAGTTGTAAGGTTACATAATAGGTGATGGATGAGTAATAGGAGCTCCTTAGCCCCGTGGAATACGATCCTTGGGCCCTCGCTCAAGGTATTACTTGGTGACCCCGTACACTTGCAGGCGATCAATCAAGTTTTTGGCACCATTTGCCGGGGAACATAAGGAATTTTAGGAAACTTCTAGCTTATTGCTCTAACCATTTTTCTTTTCTTCTATTTCTTGTTTTCATTTGTCTTACTTCTTTTTTAGCTTAACTTTATTTATTTTTATTGACTTTGCAAGGTACTATGCATGACACGAGCAAATCCATCAAATTTAGTTGCACAAGACAGTGAAATTGAGAGAACCTTGCGTCGAAGACTTAGAGAAGTAGGTGAAAGCACTAGTGAAAGAAACATTGAAATTGAGGACACAGAATCTGTATTCATGGCCGAAGAAAGATGTACTTTATCTGAGTATGAAAGGCCACGGTTCACAGGAGAAGAATTTAGTGTGCAAGCACCATCCATCGCTACAAACAAATCATGAAAAATAAAGAGAATGATAAGTGGCTAAATGTAATACCTCTGGCTCAAATAAATACAAGAATCCTCAAGCAATGGAAAATGATATACAGATGTTGAGTTACAAACAATAAGCACAATAGAAGGATCATGTCTCACCTCTTATATGTTTGTGCCATGTGTGTGAATCTTCTATCTCATTTGCCCTGACCTAGTCTAGCCCTACTGACTTCAATCAGTACAGATCTAGATGCTAATCACTCCACATGCAAGAGTACTAAGTCTTAAAATGCTAAGTGCTACTTCAATGAACAAATAAGATCCTTCTAATTCTTAAACTTGAACTAACTCCCTTTTCCTTTCCAAAGCCCCTAGTAGGAAGTCAACAAGATCACTAGGGTTTTTTATTTTCATTTTTTTCGAGTCCGACTAACATAGACTGCACCAAAAAATCTTTCTGGAGGCTGCACATGCTGGTTAGGCACAAGAGCCACCCAACTACTCGATTACAGTCTACATAGATGCATTCATGCTCCATTAGCAGAGGAATACTGACATAGGCTCATTTTCCTTTTTCTCTTTTCATTTTTTTTGTTTTTCATTCATTTTCATTTTTTTTTTTTCACATTTTCTTTTTCACATTCACCCTAGATCACATCTTCAGACTACTCTACATGCCACAAAAGTAGGGCTAGCACAACAAGACTTAGAAGTTCTTAAGAGTTCATTGAATGAAAGAACTTAATACTCTAAGACCAAATATTCAAAGTTGTGTCTTAAGCATACAAGAGAGTTAGAGTAGTCAAGTTGGCTATTCCCAGGTCATCAACACAAGATTCAGTGCACAAGATAATACTAGAGGTGAAACAAGATTCAACAGAGCACAATAACAAATATGTAACTCAAATCAATCATTAATCCTTGCTAGAAGAGTCTTACAATAATGAACAAGCCATCATGGGTAACACTAGTATGCAAATAATAACCCTAATACATACAATACACCCATCCCCACATCTAGTGTTGTACATTGCCCCCAATGTACACTAGTCATGAATAACATAATAATATATGCAATGAAAACAATGGAGGAGGGTAAAAACGAACTTCCCCGGTTCATCTTGTGATAATGGCAAGGAGTGACCTGAACACAAAGTACGACGAGCTATACATATCGGGTCGGGCTTCCACCAAATGGAAGGAGGGCTCACCAAGCTCCCTTAATGCCACATAAACTAGAAAATAAAGTCTAAACAACAAAACAAAGTGTCCATGCTAGTCCTTGTCCTTAGAGTTAGGTTTCTCATCACAAAGTGATATTTTGTTCTATAGTCTTCATGTCCAAAAATGTGGTCACTCATGTGGTGTAAACATAATTCCATGGTTGCTTGCCCATTTCTTCATCCTCATCATTCCTACAAACCATGAAAAACCCAATCAAGCATAGACGAATCCAATATAATTCAAAATGTATTGTATGACATAAAGAAACAATGAAAAATATGATGTATAGTGTCCATACGGGCGTATGGGGGCCGTATGGGTACTGTTCACTATGAAAGAACCTCCCCAAAAACATGAAAATCGATAAAAATTTTACATAAATTCAAGGGAGATATCATCCACAACAAGCACACCACAAAAACCAAGCCAAATACTTGATAAATTCCACAAATAAGCTACAAGAATCCAAGAAAAATCAAGAAGATAAAACTAGGGCATCAAAGAGCTTACCGACAAAACCTTGAGAAAACTCAAGTTAAAACTTTGGTAAACAATTAGATCGAAGTCTCAAAGAGTTTAGGAGGTGATCTAGGAGAATAAATGATAGTTTTTTGCCAAGGGATGAGTGGAGAAAGAAGATAGATAATCGGGTTAAGAAGGTGGAGAAAAAAGAGTGAGAAAAGGTGGCCAAAAAGCTAAGACATAGCTCTTGCTACAGTGCCGTATGGGCTAATTAAAACATTATGTATGGGGCAAACGGCCTCAATGAGGTCCTCATTGAGGCCGTATGCACCCAGGAAACCATTTTGACCCAAAATTTGCTTCTCCAAGTGAATAAGGTTGAGGCCGTATGGGCTAGTTAAAACAATCTGGATGGGGCAGACGGCCTCAATGAGGGCCTCAACCTCATTGAGGCCGTATGCACCCAGGAAACCATTTTGACACAAAATTTGCTTCTCCAAATGAATAAGAAAGGCTTTACAGGGATTTAAAACACCTCCACCATTGAAAGAAGGTTTAAAAACTCGATCTAATGCATGAAATAACATCAAAAACATGAGTTTCTCAAAAACATAAATGATTAAACCACAAGAAGGACGATGAGAAAGACGCACAAGGCATGTGAGCATGGAGTTATTCACACAACAAAATCATAAAACAAACACAAATACACTTAACTAAAAATACGAAAAGAAGAAAATGAAGAAAATAAAGCTTGGGTTGCCTCCCAAGAAGCGCATGTTTAACGTCATTAGCTCGACGTACCACTTTCTTACCTTAAGGAGGCTTGAAGAGGGCGTGTTCATCCCGACAACATGTAGCATAGCTACTTCCATGAAAGAAAAGAATTACCTTCCGGGATGATGAACTTGTGGAGACCAAGCACGTCGTATCTTTAGGCCTCCATGGGAAAAGTTTAGGCTGAGAGTTGTGCAATTTAAATTTGGTCAGATCCTTAGATGGTTTGAACTTCCTCCCCGCTTCTACTTTGGTCCCGGCTGAATTTCCTTGGAGCTTCCTCAAAAATCTTTTTGGCCTCCAAGGGAATAGGTAAGGATGAAAATTTTTCAAACTCGGCATCGGTGGATCCTTGGACGGTGTAAACCTCCTACCCACATCTCCTTCTTCAACCATTGCCAATCTTCCATTAATTACCCACAAAAATTGTTTGGGCCTCCAAGGAAAAAGTTTTGGTTGGGACGTGTCTAACATTAGCATCGGTGGGTCATTGGATGGCTTCAACCTCGTACCCAAATCTTCAGTTGTCCCGAATAATTCTCTTTTGTGCTTGGTGTTTTGAGTCACTTCCATGCAAAGGGGCTAGCTCAAGTGATATTTGTGCCACTTCTGCTACCTTTTTCACCTCCAATACACCAAAGTTCTCATCCATCTCCCTTCCATCATATCTCTCTTCAATTTCATTGTTGTTTGTGGTTGAAAGTTCTATTGCTCGCTCTTGAAATAATTGTTCCACCCGAATCTCTAATTTGTGAAGAGAAGCTTGCACCAACAAAAGTGTGGCATCGATGGCCTCAAATCGGGCATTATATTTGGTGTCAAGGTCATGAAGTTCGGTGGTGAGGGTGTCAAATTTGGTGTTGATGTCTCGAAATCTCTGTTCAGTATGTATCATGAATTTTGCCAACACATCCTCTGTAGTAAACCTCTTTTAGTACACTGATTGTTGCATTTGGGGACCCGTGAGGAAATGTAACCTTCTGATTTTGCTATTGATTCATTGAAAATTTTGGGTGGTATTTCCACCCCAGATTGTAAGTTGAGTTAATCAAGATGGGCATCAACTTTAGTGGCCGAAATTGAGTTAGAATCCTTCAAATTGCAAGCCGCTTACATTTGCTAAGAAAATTGTACCTTGCACAAAAAGGGATAAAAAGAGCAAAGTTAAGCAAAATAAGAAAAGTATGTACAAAGAGTAATATGTACAAATAAGAGAAAAATGGCTAGAGCAATAAATTACAAGTTTTCCTGATATTCCTTATGTCCCCAACAATGGCACCAAAAACTTGATGTGCTTACCCGCAAGTGTACGGGATCACCAAGTAATACCCTGTGAGTGATACATGGGTCGTATTCCACGGGGCCAAGGAAGTATTATTACTCACTCTTCACCTATTATCTAGCCTACAATCCTTAGTAAGAAGAACAAATAAAAAAAAAATAAACTAACCTAAGCTAATCCTATGGCGGACAACTAGCACACTGATTTAAATAAGCAAGGGAGTATCAAGCATGAAAAGGGAGTGTTTGGACAAGGAATCCACCTAGGGTTGCCAGTAAGTCCCAAACTAGGATGGTTTAAAGATGCATTGATGATAGTTGAGACCTAGAGACCTCGTGAGTAGATTAGCCCCAATCTCTTGGTGACTAACACCCTAATCCCATACGAATGTCAATCTGAATCTCTTCCGGATCAACATACCTATGATCACATTAAGTTCTAGGAGTTCTCTAATAGGAGTAAACCTACTATCCTTCGGCTTAAACCTAGCAATGGAGGGCTACCAACACACTATCTCTCGGTGTATAGGCACAAGTATCCCCTTTCAATCTCTCCTAGATCTAGTACACGTGAGTAGGTCACATCTACGCATACAACTCATGATAGAATTACGAATTTCTCCATACATGTAATTCTAAGAATCAAAGCATGAAAGATTGAATCTCAAACAACCATCAAATTAAATGAAGAACAGCATTCCAAGTTCATACACAAGATTAACCCTAGGGTTCATCCAAATCCAAACACAACAATAAGTTAATCCCTCATGACAAGGGATACTTATACAACATACAAGGAAAATAAAGTCAATAAAGAAGCAAGAAAAATCCCTCTATGGTCTTGATCTCCATGAATCGATAAAGCCTTGAATGGTGATGCAATGGTGGCTTAAAACTTCACTCCAACTCCATCTCCTATGCTCCTCTCCCTCTTGGTGATGATGTGTGCTTGTTTCCCACAAGGAACGTCACCGGAAGATGGCCGGAAGGCCTCAAGAATGTGTTGTGGCGGCGGCCCAAGAGGCCAAGAAGAAATCCCTCACATTTGCCCAAGAAATGAGCATTTATAGCCACCAAAATGGCCTCCATACGGGTGGTAAACCGGCTCAATAAGGACCTCATTGAGGTGGTATACTGGCTCAATGAGGACCTCATTGAGGCCGTTTGGGGTAGGCAAAAGTGCACTCTTGCACTCATAATAGTATCCATATTGGCTCAATGAGCACCTCATTGAGCCAGTATGCCTTCAAGCAAACTACTCTCTTCTTTGGCTACAGTATTCATCCTGGGGTCAATCCAGGGCAGCATTGAGGCCATATGCCTTGGATAAATTCCTGACTCAAAAAACACTCCATGTGCTACAGTACCGTGACCTGGTTTTCTTCTCTTTTTTGCCCAAATTGTATCTTCGTGTCCTCGATGGTGTTTCTATGCCCTGCAAAGCAAATAACACATGATTAAACACAAAAACGGGCATCAATCCTTATAGAAATACGTGCTAAATACATCAAATATATATACTAAAATATGTACATTTAGACACTTATCACTCACCCTCTCAACCCTTTTTAACCTTGAAGTTCTAACTCTAATTGAGACCTCTCTCTCATCAAAGTAACAAATCATGCATATAGAATCAACCACAAGGATCAATAAAACATGCAAGCAATGGGAACACAAGATTAAAACTCAAATCAATTCGGATTAACTAGAAACATAAAGCAAGTCAATACAAAAGAATAGATCCTAGGGTTCACATGCCCAAGTACCTACTAGGGTTTAGCCCTCCATGGGGCAAGTTACAAGACAATGATTAATACAATGAAAAGCAACAAAAACCATAGAGAAAACCCCTTGAAATCGTGATGATTGGCCTTGGTGGGTAGTTCGACGTCTTGAAGGATTCATCTCCGAAGCTAGGTCACCGGTGGCTTTCCAAGTCTATGACGACGAAGGAAACTATCAAAGTTAGTAAAGAACACCTTCCAAATTGCCAAAGACATCCTCTCCAAACCGTAGCCGTCTCACCCCTCAAGAGCTACACAAAAGATGTCAAAGAATAGGGCAAACGGCCTACTTATAGCCCAAAACCGCGCCTGTCACGTGCCCCCAGGCGCCCATGTGGATTTTCCACACGCCCGCGTGGGCTACAGGAATTTCCACCTAGGAGTGTGAATAGTAATTTTGCTACAGTGCTGGTACACTGAAATTGCTGCAGTACTTTTCGCAAATCGTGGTCCAAACACTCTTCTCTTGAGGCCACATGTCCGCGCACACGTCCATGTGGTAGGCTATAAGACTTTTTTTCATCGACGCATCTTTGAAAGGTCTTGCAATCTTCACAAAGAAAAGGAACATGAAGATGTGGCTGCCTTTGTGCCCTTCCAACTAGTGAATTGACTTGAATCTTCTTGGAAGTTGTTACACATCTCCACGTTTATGAACTCCTCTCGTGTCTTGGTCCTTGAATTGAACAAGAACTCCCAACATTGTGTCTTTATAGACTATCTTTTCTTACTTTTTACTCTTCAAGGCATTCACAACCTATATGCATAAAAGAACACCAAATACACAATATGAGACATAAACCATGGTAAAAATGAAGCTCAATGCATGTAAAACATATATAAAAATATGCCTACTCAAGCACTTATCAAATACATATAGGAAAATACCTACATTTAGACACTTATCAAATATCCCCACAATTAAGCGTTGCTTGTCCCCAAGCAAACAACTCATGAAAAAACAAAAAGACTGATAAGTAGCTAAATGCATTACCTCAAGCAAGTATAAGAATCCAAAAGCAATGGACAATGATAAATAGATGTTGAGTTACAGTAGATAAGCATTTTTACCATGGTTTATGTCTCATATTGTGTATTTGGTGTTTTTTTATGCATATAGGCTGTGAATGCCTTGAAGAGTAAAAAGTAAGAAAAGATAGTCTATAAAGACACAATGTTGGGAGTTCTTGTTCAATTCAAGGACCAAGACAAGAGAGGAGTTCATAAACGTGGAGATGTCTAACAACTTCCAAGAAGATTCAAGTCAATTCACTAGTTGGAAGGGCACAAAGGTAGCCACATCTTCATGTTCCTTTTCTTTGTGAAGATTGCAAGACCTTTCAAAGATACGTCGATGAAGAGAAGTTTTATAGCCTACCATGGAAGTTTTATAGCAGTACTGTAGTAAAATTACTGTTCACGCGGCCGCGTGGAAATTCCTGCAGCCCACATGGGCTCGTGGAAAATCCACATGGGCACGTGGGGGCACGTGACAACCACGGTTTTGGGCTTTATTCTTTGGAGACTTTTGGCGAGGGTTTTTGTGAGCACTTTGAAGGTAAGGCGGCTGGGGTTTTGGAGGAGGTCTTTGGCGATATTGGTTGGCGTCCATCACCAACTTTGATCGATCTTCTCTCTGTCATAGCATAGAGGGAGCCTTCTGCGACCTAGCTTCGGAGAAGGATTCTTCAAGACGTTGGGCGACCCATCAATGCCATCATCACAAATTTAAGGGGGTTTTACTTCATGGTTTTCATTGCTTTTCATTGTATTCATCATTGTTTTGTAACTTGCTCCATGGAGGGCTAAACCCTAGTGGGTATTAGGGCATGTGAACCCTAGGATCTATGTTTTTGTAATGATTTGCTTTATGTTTCTATAAAATCCGAGTTGATTTGAGTTTTAATCTTGTATTCCCATTGCTTGCTTGTTTAATTAATCCTTGTGGTTGATTGGATTTGCATGATTTGTTACTTTGATGAGAGAGAGGTCTCCATTAGAGTTAGAACATCAAGCTTAAAGAGGGTTGAGAGGGTGATTCATGAGATAGTGGAGTGTCCCCTTTCCCTTTCGATTGAGTGTTTCCTATCTCCATATTCCCTAAACTCTATGCAACCATATTTGGTATGAGGCGTGAGATTGAAAGATTTCTCCGCCGGGACCTTGTAGGGGGTTAGGGATCCTTTGCCGAGAATTAGGGTTGGATCTATCTTTAGGAATCGGTTTCACTCTTAGGTGTCCTTAGAGCGTATTGCGGTCATATGGGGTGTGAGGTGTTGAGATTGAGCGATTTCTCTGCCGGAACCTTGTAGGGGACTAGTACCGGTGGCTTGGAGACAAAGGCCGGTTGTTCTTGGATTACCTCGACTCATTAGACTCGGTTTAGAAGCATTTAATGAATCTTGAGCTTCATGTTAGATCCTAGGGGGAGCATTGTCCGGGTACCTCATCTTTATTGATTGAGATCTCCTTTACTAGTTTTTCTTGCAAATTTGCTTGCTTATTAATTCTCTTGCAATTAGTTCATTTCATCACATTCATTGATTTCAACTAGATAACTAAGAATTGGTTAATACTAATACTTCCGTTCCCTGTGGATTTGACTACCCACTCACCGGGGTAATTATTACTTCGACACCCGTACACTTGCGGTTTACACGCATATTCGGACGTGTCAGTATTTTATACACTTTCCATGTATTTCATTGAGGATTGATGCCAGTTTTGTGCTTAATCATGTAGTATTTACTTTGTAGGGTACAAGAAAGCCATGGATAACATGAGGACACCATTTGAGTAAAAATAAGAAGACAACAGGCCCAAAAGTACTATAGCAAAGTTACTATAGTGAAGTTACTGTACCAACCACTATAGCATGGGATTGTTTGAAGTAGCCTGTACAGAACTTCATGCGGCCCCCATACACCCCATATGGAGGCGTATGCACCCCGTATGAAGCAAAAATTGGTGTTTTGAGTGCTATACGGCCCCCATAAGGCCCGTATGCTTTAGAGGTTATAAATACAGATTTCTAGGGCAGAAAGGAGAGACTTTTCCTTGGCCATTTGGCCGCCGCTACCACACTTTCTTGAGGCCTTCTGGCCATCTTCTGGTGATGATCTTTGTGGGAAACGAGCACACATCATCACCAAGATGGAGAGGAGCAAAGGAGAAAGAGTTGGAGTGAAGATCTAAGCCACCATTGCGTCACCATTCGAAGCTTCATCCATTCAAGGGGATCATGACTTAGAGGGAGTTTTCATTACTTCTTATATTTTTTTATCTTCCTTGTATGTTGTATAAGTATCCCTCATCATGTGGGATTAACTTATTGTGGTGTTTGGATTTGGATGAACCCTAGGGTTTATTCTTGTGTAAGAACTTGGGATGTTATTCTTAATTTAATTTGATGGTTGTTTGAGATTCAATCTTTCCTGCCTTGATGCTTAGAATTACATGTATGGAGAAATCCTTGATTCTATTATGAGTTGTATGCATAGATGTGACCTACTCACGCATACTAGATCTAGGAAAGATTGAAAGGCAATACTTGTGCCTACACGCTAAGATATCTGGTGTTGGTAGCCCTCCATTGCTAGGTTTAAGCCGAAGAAGAGTAGGTTTACTCCTATTAAAGAACTCCTAGAACTTAATGCGATCATAGGTGTGTTGATCCAGAATAGATTCTGATTAACATTCGTATGAGATCAGGGGTTAGTCGCCGAGAGATTGGGGCTAATCTACTCACGAGGTCTTGAGGTCTCAACTATCATCAATGCATCTTCAAACTATCCTAGTTTGGTCGTTAACAACAACCCTAGGTGGATTCCTTATCCAAACACTCCCTTCTCATGCTTGATACTCCCTTGTTTGTTTACATCCGTGTGCTAGTTACTCGGCTATAGGATTTGCTTAGCTTAGTTTATTTTATTTCGTTTGTTCTTCTTACTAAGAATTGTAGGCTACATAATAGATGAGGAGTGAGTAATACTTCCATGGCCCGTGGAATATGTCCCCTGTGTCACTTACAGGGTATTACTTGGCGATCCCGTACACTTGCGGGAAAGCAATCACTCGGGTCATAACCTAGAGCTACAACCAAAAAAAGAAAAACAAATTAAAAAGATGAAAGAATAAGAAAGTGTGAAATAGATTAAATGGTGAATAGCTAAAATAGCATTTATGATAAGTGCTTGTTTATTAGTAATATGAAGTATTCTTTTCTTGCGTTGACCATTACTTTTATCAGGTTTTAGCACTATTACATGTGTATTTGTGTTACTTTGGTGCATGTAGGGTTGTGGAGGCAAATACGTAATAAAGAAGCCAATGTAGATCGTGAATGCACTATTTGATGAAATGTTGGAAGGAACAAATGCAAAGACAGATGTTGGGCTCAAAGATACGAGAATGTGTGCCAACCTCCTTGTATTCAAGCAATTACAATGAGTTGGAGGGCACGAAGGCAGTCACATTTTCGTATCCTGACTTGTGCAATGATATCAAGACTTCACCAATGAGGCTTTTGATTGAAAAAGTGACGCGATCTATGGCATAAACGTGTGCCCGTTTATGTTGCCTCAATAAAAATTGTGAATCAGGAGTATTTTTGGTAGGGTACTGAAGCAGGTTAATGTAGGAAAATCAATGTAACAATTACTGTAGTAGTTACTGTTCATACTTTGCAGAAAATCAGAATTGTAGAGAATCCACACGCCCATGTGGAAATTCCATAGGGGCGTGTGGAACCTCCACACGGCCATGTGGATGCTCGATTCTAACCTATTTAAAGCCGCGATTTAGCCCGATTTTAGATGCTTTTTATCCATCTTTTCTCCATCTTTTCAGATGCTGGCGATTAGGGTTTAGAGAGGTATTGGCAAGGCTTTTGGTGTGGTTCTACGGCTTCGACACTGTGTTCCTCTTGGAAGATTGTTATTGGGGTGCTTTTGTCAACACCGATCCGGCGAGGTGTGCCCTAGGCTGGACGAGAGGACCTTTGTGGAGGACGAGGCTACTCCACAAGACCATCGCCATGTCTACCGAGGTGGTTTTCCTATAGATTACTTGTTTTTACTTTCGGTCTTACTATTGATTATATATTGCTTTATAGAGAGCTGAACCCCTAGTGGGTACTTGGATTTGTGAACCCTAAGATGTATTTGTTTCATTAACCTTTTATTATTCTTTCCTTAATTGATGTTTTAATTGAGTTCCAATGTTGAATGCTTGTTGAATGATTTCTCCTTTAGAGTGACACTAGGGTTGAGAGTTTACATTGGTAATCTTTGTAAGTGAGTGACACACCACGATGGTTATACTAAGCTAGATTAGAGAGGGTCGAGAGGGTGAGTCAAGAGGTAGTAGAGCATCCTCCTTTCCCTCCGGTGTGATTTATCCTACCTCCATTTTCTAGAGTTCTTTGCGGTTACAATAGCGTGAAGTACTAAGAGAGGAACTCCGCTAGGGCTTACTTGTGAGAGCAATAGAGTGAAGCATTTAAGTAATCTTTAGTATTTGGGGCTTAATTGTGACTTGGGGCCTTTTGCCTGTGCCAAAGGGTTAGGTCTACATATAGAAATAGGGTTTATCACTTGGAATCACCTAGAGCGTCTTGCAACTTTGAACAGTGTGAGGTGTTGAGACTGATCGATTTCTCTGCCGGGGTATTGTGTAGAGTTAGTCACAGTTCACCTTAGGTTTGGGATCGTGTATCTTAGGATATCCATGACTCATTGAGCATTAGTTAGGGAGCATAATAGTTGGTTTTACACTCGAAGCGATAATCCTAGATGGAACAATATCCGAGTACCCCATGACAAGGTCCCCTTGTGTTTATCCCGCAAGTGCACGGGTTTGTCGAAGTAATAATCCCGGGTGAGCGGGGTCAAATCCATAAGGAGTAGGGATTAAAGACACTTAATTCGATTCTTAGGTATGTGGAGTATCAACAATGATAAGTGTGATAATGATTCAATTCTCAACAATTAAAAGCAATAAGTAAGAGAGCAAAAGTAAGGAGGAGGCAAGGCAATCGATAAAGATGGGGTACTCGGATGATGCTTCACCTAGGATAATCGCTTCAAGTGCAAGAACTCTCTATTATGCTTCCTAATCAATGAAATGGTGAGTCGTGGAAATCCTTACATATATAGTCCCAAATCTAAGGTCAACTATGCCTAACTCTATTCATGTCCCGGAGGAGAGATTAAATAACCTCCCAACCTCGCACTCGAATAAAGTTGCAATGAGCTCTAGGGATTCCGGTGATAAATCTCTTCCCTAATTATAGACCTAATCCTTTGGTCCGAGTGGAAGGTCCCTAACCACAATTAAGCCCTAGATACTAAGATCCCCTCAACGCTTCACTCCGTTGCACGCGCAACTAAGCCCCAGTGGAGATTCATCCCTTAGACCATTCACTCTATTATGTTCGCAAAGAACTCGAGGAACAGAGGTAGAATCTATCATGTCAGAGGGGAAAGGGGACGCTCCTGTACCTCTCGACTCATCCTCTCAACCCTCTCCAACCTAGCTTTGTCTAATGCTCGTGGTGTGTCACTCACTCACAAGGTTACCAACAAGAACTCTCAACCCTAGTGTCACTCTAGGGGAAATGTTCATACAATCAAGCATTCAAGGTTGGAACTCACAATAAACATCAATTTATTGAAAGCATAATAAAGAAGTTCAAAGAAACGAATACATCCTAGGTTCACAATCACCCAAGTACCCACTAGGGGTTTAGCTCTCCATGGAGCTAAGTACAATCAAAGAAATTGAATGTAAAAGCAATGAATCCATAAAGAAACCCCCTCGATGGTCGTGTCGATGGTCTTGCGGAGAGTCCTCTACTCGTCATTCAAGGATTCCCTCATCCGGTATACGATACGCCTCGACGAAAGCTCCCCTACCAATCTTCTTCCTCAGGAATGACGATGTCGGAGCCATAGAACCTCTCCAAAACCTTGGCCAATACCCCTCAAAACCCTAGCCGAAGCCCTCTCTCAAGTTGGGGAAAAGATGGAGAAAAGAATACCAAAAATCGGGGCTGAATCGGCTTTAAATAGGGCTGGAATCGGGCCACTCCATGGGCGTGGACGCTACACGCGCCCGTGCGGAAGTTCCACACGGGCATGGATAATTTCCACACGCCCATGTGGATTCTCTGTTTCTCTTATTTCTCGGCCGGCTGTGAACAGTACTTGCTATAGTGATCTGCTACAGTCTTCGACCTGAATAACTTCCCAAGTCCATACTTTCATCGGGGTAACGCAAATGGGCACATGTTCCCGTCGTGAATCACTTGCTTCTTCAATGATATATATGTTGGTGGAGCTCCTGTTCTTATATGCATAAGACGGAATGCTCGCGTTTGAACCTTAGCAAGATCTCCTCCAAAATAGGTGCATTATGATCCACATTGGCCTATTTCCTTCATACTCAGCCTCACAACCATACATGCATAAAAGTAACATAAAAACACACATATTAATGTAAAAACCTGAGAAAAGTAATGCTCAACATAAGGAAAGAATGCTTCACATTCATATCACACAAGCACTTATCACCCCACTTCTTATTGATTGCCTTTCCTCTCACTTGTTTGTGCCTCTCTTTCTTATTTCTTTTATTTTATCTAAATTACATCTTATCAACACAATCATTTTTTTATCTTATCTTGGTTAAGTAGCAATCTTGGTGTTTCTATTCCCTACTCCATGTGGATACGATACCCACTCACCTAGGATTTATTACTTCGACAAACCCGTGCACTTGCGGGTCACACGAAATGGATGTGTCAAGTTTTTGGCACTATTGCTGGGGAATAGGCGTTTAGAGATACTTTGCACTTTGCTATCTTAGTTATTCATTCATTCATTCTATTTCACATCTCCTTATTCTATCATCGTTCTGATTTGTTTTCTTTCTATTTAGTACAGCTCCAGGTTATGACCTGAGGGAACTCTTTGATATTCATTAAAGTTAATACTGAACTTGAACGTACACTCAGAAGAAGGGGTAAAGAACCTGTACAAGAACCGTCCAATCGAGTTGAAATAGAAGTTGAAGGGTCAGACAGTATGGCAGAGTAGAATGAACAATAGAGAACACTTTCCGACTATGCCAGACCCTTAGTTTTGGGCATACAATCTAATACTGTGCGACCCCTGATTACAGATCCAAATTTTGAGCTAAAGCCTACATTCATCCAGATGATTCAGCAGTTAGCTCAGTTCAATGGTTTGGCCAATGAGGATCCAAACAATCACATTGAAAACTTCTTAGAAGTTTGTGACATGCTGAAGATCTACGGAGTTTTTGATGATGGTATCAAATTGAGGGCTTCTCCTTTCTCTCTCAAAGGAAGAGCCAAGCAGTGGCTTCATTCCTTGCCAAAAGCATCCATCACGACTTAGAATGAGATGGTCAAAGCTTTCCTTGCAAGATACTTCCCTCCGGGAAAATTGGCAAAGCTTCGTAATTATATATTGTCTTTTGTTCAAATGGGGCTTAAATCCTTGTTTGAGATATGGGAGGGATTCAAGGATCTCTTGTGGAAGTGTCCACAACACGGATCTCTCGAAGGGATGATCATTCAAACTTTTACAATGTGTTGAATCAAAGTACAAAACAACTTCTAGAAGCCACCGCAGGAGGTATAATGAGGAGCAAGATACCTGATGAAGCCCGACAGTTGTTAGAAGAAATGGCCATGAATAGTTACCAATGGAATGTAAGGGAGAGGAAGAAAGTAGCTGGACTCCATGAAATTGATGTGGTTACATCTTTTACAGCCCAAGTAGAGGCAATGAGCAAGAAATTGGATACATTAACTTCACCAAGGGTGGCAGCTATCACAAGTTTGTGATGGTTGTGGGGGTTCACATTTGCCATCTGATTATCCTATTTCGATTGCTACTTCAGCCCCGACTGAACAAGTAGACTTTGTGGGCAATTCGGGAAGAATACAAGGTAATCCTTATAGCAACACCTACAACCAAGGGTGGAGGAACCATCCCAATTTCTAATGGAGTAACCAA
>NC_052490.1:12074546-12103059 GCF_009730915.1 Dioscorea cayenensis subsp. rotundata
CTTGGATGATCTTCTAGCTTCCTTTCCCTTCTTCTCATCCCCACGGTCGCCCAAAAACTCCCAAGTGCTCTCCCAAAGACGGCCAAGAAAAGGGCCAGCCAAAAGTCCTCTTTTCTGCACTAAAAGTTGGTATTTATACCCCCCGAGGCATACGGGTCGTATGGGGGTCGTATGACACCCAAAAACCCTAGATTCACGATCCATAAGGGGTGCATACGGCCCCCATACTGAGTAGTATGGAAATCTGGGCAGACACTTAAAATCAATCTGCTGCTACAGTGCATACGGCCCCCATACTGGGTAGTATGGGGGTAGTATGAAATTCCTGTTTTCTTCTCTTTTCGCCCAAATGATATCTTCTTGTTCTCTATGGCTTCCTTATGCCCTACAAAGCAAATAATAGACGATTAAGCGCAAAACGGGCATCAAACCTCACAAAATACATGCAAAGTGAATACGATATATACATGAAAACATCTACATTTAGACACTTATCAATAATTACAATCAATGAAATCAAATGTAAAAGCAAAAAATCCATAGAAAACCCCGTGGTGATGGTCTTGTAGAGAGTCCTCTACTCGTCCAAGGGTCCCTTTGTCCGGCCTAGAATACACCTCGCCGGATCGATGCTAACGAAAGCTCTCCCACTAACCTTCTTCCAAACAGAGCGCGATGTCAGATCCGTAGAACATCTCCCAATCCCTTGCCAATACCTCTCAAAACCCTAGCCGCCGCCCTCTCTCAGGTTGGGGAAAAAATGGATAAAAGAATCCTGAAATCGGAGCTGAAATCAACCTTAAATAGGGCTGGAATCGGGAATCCACACGCCCATGTGGATGCCCGTGTGGATTTTTCACACGGGAGTGTGGAATTTCCACATACCGGTGTGGATTCTCTATTTTCATCCTTCTTCGGAAGGCTGTGAATAGTACATGCTGCAATATTTTGCTACAGTACCCTGCTACATTACCGGCCCGAAAACACTCCCAAGTCCATGCTCTTATCAAGTAAAGTAAACGGGCACACATTTACATAGTAGATCACTTTGCTTCTTCAATAACGGACATGTTCTTGGAGATCTTGCTATACATGCACAAGCCAGAATGCTTGAATGTGGCTGCCCTTGTGCCCCTCCAAATCGTTGTGCTAACTTGAATATGAGGAGGTTGGCACACATTCCCATATTTCGAACCTGACTTATGTCTTCGCGTTTGAGCATTCTCAAGATTTCCTCCAAATGGTGTATTTACAATCCACATTGGCTTCTTTCTCTAATACTCGGCCTCACAACCCTGTCTGCATGAAAGTAACATAAATACACACATATTAGCGTTAAAACCCAAAAAGTAATGCTCATTATAAGGAAAGAACACTTCGCATTCTTATCGCACAACCACTTATCATGGTCCCAATCTCTTGTCAACCAGGTCTAAATCATTAGGAACTTTAGATGGAATCTATTCCTATCCCTACCTCCTATGTATGCCTTAATTACCAAAATTCCTCTAAATAGGACAAATGAAACACTAATACTAAGGGCCAATCGATCTCTAATCCACAAACCTAACTATGCCTAATATCTTAGTGCATGCATAGTCTAACATGGCATGTGTATTCTAATATATTGGCATATCTTCCTTACAACATTAACAAGATAAACATTCAAGAAACATGTAATGAATCACAAAATACTTGATAGATTTATTGAATAATCAATCAAAGTTCATAAGCAATCATCAAAATTCCTAGACATACAATTCCCTTTGAATTGGAGTCATATGGATCTAGAATAAAAATATGAATAGAGATAGATCCTCAAGAACAAAGAATGATGTATAAAGAATTCCTAAACTAATTCTTTCCAATAGATCTCCGAATGTTAAGGTTGCAAGAATCCCAAGATTGACAAGATGGTGCTAAATCTCTCGCACGTCCTCCTCTAATGATGTACGTTGGCTCTCCCTTGGAAAACTCGCTGAAATTTTCTAAAAGAGTGAAGAAAGTCATCTTCAGCCACTTAGATCTATAGAACTCCAACCGCTCTACCTTATTCAGCAAAAGAACCTCTTTTTGAATAGAAAACCCTATGATATATATAATGTTGAGTCCGCCACAACCACACCAAGGGCCTTGTGATGTCCATGGTGAGTAAGTTGTTGCTTGGGGATTAAGTCACATCCTAGAACGGCTTCTCTGTGCATTGTATGGGTAGATCATGGTCGTGATGGATTCGCAATGACTGTGGTGAGGCCGTTGTGACTTCTGTGTTGCTACAGTGATTCCCCACTGTGACGGCTTGATAACGACAATGTTGAGAATGGACAATGGCCGTGGTGTAATGTCATCATAGTTGTTGTGAGCCTTGGTGAAGCTATGATTCAGTAAATTAGTCCATTTAGCTTCAAAACGTCCCCAAATTTGTTTCTTTGGCCCTAAAATATAAATAAAGGCCATGGTGAGCAAAAGAATGAAATTCCGTAATAGTTTGGTGCTAAACATGTCAAATCTCATACGGAATGGAGTGTAATTAATACAAAAAATATGAACTTTCAAGCACTTATCAGTATGTTTTAGGAATTTTCTTTAATCAACTAGATTGCAAGACTTTATGGAACCATTCTTCAGGACCTAACAAACCCTAGTGGAAGTCTATACCCGGACACCCCTTCTTTATACTTGTTTTGTCATATTTTGTATTTGTGTTTTTATTTTTAGTTTTTACTTCACATTTATACTCTAATACTTTTATTTGGTTAATTGTCAGATTTAGAGTTACTACAAGTATTCTCTAGTTCTCTATTGATCGGTAACCCTGCTTTTTGGCACTCTATATTACTTAAGTGCCATTTACACTTATGTACAATAGGTGACTCCAATATATCACACACACACACACACACATATATATATATATATATATATATATATATGATCCCAATATATTTTTTAGTGGATTAGTTACTAGGCTGTCAAGCTCACAATCTGGTTACTAAATTTTTTAGATTAGGAGTATAATAGCTTAGCGAGAGTAAAGGAGTAGCAAACCTACACTAGGTGTAGTTTGAGCTCTAATTTTTGTATATATTGTAAACTCTAAGCTTTGTATTTTAGAAATCTTGTATACATAAAATTCTATTCTACTTTGACACCTCGAGTCCAGCGAGCTAGGTTCTGAGAACGACAAATAATTTTACCACTGGAGAACTATATTTCTCACAGTCATTCTTTCTTGGTCAGCTTAGAAGAACTCTTCTAAAGTTTTGCACACCCTGATCATCTATAAATTACCCCTTTATATAAGTAAATATTTTCACCAACCAGCCCTAAAGTCATTTTTAATGGTTGTCCTTGTGATTGTTTAGATATGATCCTGGATTTAAACACCATAGTTTAATAAATGAAAAGCTTTATTTTTATTTCCACTAGGAATTCATAAAAAAATTGCACTTAGAGCAACTAGTGTCAGCCTAAAGACAACATCTCACAAAGCAACCTGCAATTTTTGTAGTATTATCCAACTCTTACACTTCCACAGATGCCCCAACAATACTAATGTCCATTTTTTTCCAACAAATGGCGCAAAACACCGCCGAAAGAGGGTGTCAAAGAGAAATATATACTAATGCGGATATGCTCTTTCCTTGTCTTTTTTATATAAATTGTAATTTTTTTTTCAAAAAACATTTGCATATATACTAGCGATTACCTGATAAGTGCTTGTGTATTAGTATTACGAAGTATTCTTTTCTTACATTAACCATTACTTTTCTTAGATTTTATCTCTTATACATGTGTATTTGTGTTCTTTTGTGCATGTAGGGTTGTGGAGACAATTATGGATGAAAGAAACCAAAGTTGATCATGGATGTACCTTGTTGATGAAATCTTGGAGTGAACAAACGTGAAGACACAAGTTGTGCTCGAAGACATGTTAGTGTGTGCCAACCTCTATTGTGCTCGAGTAAACATACAAATTAGAGGGGCATAATGGCGGTTACACTCATGTGTTCCGACTTGTGCATTACCAGCAAGACCTTTATCAATGTGACATTTATTGAAGATGCAACCCAATCTACCGCATGGATGTGTGCCCGTTCATGTGGCTTCGATAAAAAGTGTGGATTCGGGAGTATTTTGGCAGAGTACTGTAGCAGCTATTGTAGTAAAATTACTGTAGTAATTACTCTTAACAGACCGCAAAAAATTTGTTTCCTAGAGATTAACACGGGCGTGTGGAAATTCCAGCCCTATTTAAGTCGTGATTTCAGTTAATTTGAAGAATGTTTTTCCCATTTTTCCCCCAACTTTGGAGGCGCTCGTGGCTAGGGTTTGGAGAGGCTTTTGCAAGGTTTTTGGAGTGGTTCTATGGCCTTCAACACCATGTTCCTTTGGAAGATAGTTATTGGGGAGCTTTCATTGGCATTGATTTGGCAAGGTGTACCCTAGGCTTGACGTGGGAACCCTTGGTGAAGACGAGGTTACTCCACAAGACCATCGATATGGACTACAAGGGCGTTTTACTTATGGATTGCATGCTTTTACATTTGATTTCATCATTGATTGTATCTTTCTCCATGGAGTGCTAAACCCCTAGTAGGTGCTTGGACTTGTAAACCTAGGATGATTTTGTTTCATTGACCTTTTATTATGTTTTCTTTAATTGATGTTCTAATTGAATTCCAATCTTGAATGTTTGTTGAATTGATTTTCCCTTAGAGTGACACTAGGGTTGAGAATCCATCTTGGTAACCCTTCTGGATGAGTGACACACCATGAGGGTTAGACAAAAATAGATTGGAAAGGGTTGAGATGGTGAGTCGAGAGGTAGCAGAATATCCCATTTTCCTTATGGTGTGATTTATCCTACCTCCGTGTTCCAAGAATTCTTTGCAGTCATAATAGAGTAAAGAGCTAAGAGAGAAACTCCACTAGGGCTTAGTTGCGTAAGCGACAAAGTGAAGCGTTGCAGTAATCCTTAGTGCTAGGACTTAGTTGAGACTAGGTGTCGTTCACCTAGACCAAAGGGTTAGATCTAAAGTAGGGAATAGGGTTTATCACTTGGAGTCCCTAAAGTTTTAAGCAGCCTTATACAGTTTGAGGTGTTGAGTTTGAGCGATTTCTCCACTAGGGCATAGTGTAGGGTTAGTCACGGTTGACCTTAGGTTTGGGACCATGTGTTTAAGGATTTCCACGACTCATTAGACATTAGTTGGGAGACATAATGATTGGTCTTGCACTTGAAGCAATAGTCCTAGGGTGAGCAATGTCCGGGTGCCCCACTTTCTATCGATTGCTTTTCTTCTCATTTTATTGTGTCTCTCTTTCTTGTTTTCCTTATTTCTTTTCTTTTCACATTGATATTGTTCGCACCACTATTAATTCATCTTCACCATAGTTAAATAACAAATCTTGTGTTTCTTATCACTATTCCCTTTGGATACGACTACCCACTCACCAGGATACTTTTATTACTTCAACAACCCGTGCACTTGTAGTACACAAGCAAAGGGTGTGTCAAGTTTTTGGCGCCGTTGCCGGGAAATAGGCATATTGGTAACAGATTGCACTTTGTGATTTTAGCTATTCATCACTTATTCTGTTTCACACTTTCTTATTTTTCCATCATTCTGATTTATCTTTACTTCTTTGGTTGTAGCTCCAGGTTATGACCCGAGTAAACCCTTCGATATTCATTGAAGGAAATTCGGACATTGAGCGAAGAATTCATAGAAGGGGAAAAGAATCTGTGCAAGAATAGTCTAATCAAGCTGAGATAGAAGGTGAAGGGTCTGATAACGTGGCAGAATAGAATGAGCAGCAGAGGAAACTCTCAGAATATGCCAGACCCACAGTTCTTGGCACGTAGTCTAGTATTGTGCAGCTACCAATCACGGGTCAAAATTTTGAGCTCAAGACAGGCTTCATCTAGATGTTACAGCAGTTAGCACAGTTTAATGGTTTGGCAGATGAGGATCCAAACAATCACATAGAGAACATCTTCGAGGTGTGTGACATGCTCAAGATTAATGGTGTTATAGATGGTGCTATCAAGTTGAGGGCCTTCCCATTTTTCTAAAAAGCAAGAGTGAAGCAATGGCTACATTCATTACCTAGCATCGATCACTACACGGGAGGAGATGGTAGAAGCTTTTCTTGCCTGATATTTCCCTCCCAGAAAATCTGTGAAGCTTAGAAATGAAATATCCTCTTTTGTACAAACGGAATTGGAGTCTCTATTTGAGACATGGGATAGGTTCAAGAAGCTCCTGCGAAAATGTCCTCAACATGGGTTCCCCGAGTGGATGATTATTCAGACTTTTTATAGTGTGTTGAACCCAAGCATGAAGCAGTTACTTGATGCTGCAGCAGGAGGTACCTCAGGGAGCAAGACCCCTGAAGAAGCCCGACATCTCATTGAAGAAATGGCTATGAACAGTTATTAGTGGAATACAAGGGACAGAAAAAAGGTAGCTGGACTTCATGAGATTGATGCAGTTACTTCATTAGTGGCCCAGGTTGAGTCATTGAGCAAGAAGTTAGATACTCTAACTTCTCCTAGAGTGCCGGTCGTGACTAGTTGCACTGGGTATAGGAGAGGACATGATCAATCTGATTGCTCGATTTCTATTGGTGATACATCCTCGGTGGAACAAGTGGATTTTGTGGGTAATATAATGATAAGTAAAGAAAATCTGTATAGTAATACCTACAATCGGGAGGAACCACCCAAACTTTTCACGGAGTAATCAAGGACAACAGAAGACTATGGCACCACCCGGTTTCCAACAATAACATCAAGCCCCGAACATGGAGAACCGAGTTTTAGGGTTAGAAAACTGGATGACCGACATAGAGAATGTCTTGACCAAGTTCATTCAATTGTCGGATATGAGATTTCAATCGTTGAGGCCATACTTCACAACCACGCGACATCATTGCACAACTTGGAGAACCAAGAGGGCCAAATTGCAAAGTCACTCTCAGAAAGACCTCAAGGGAGTTTGCCTAGCAACACGGAGACAAACCCAAGAGAACATGTGAAGGAGATCACTTTGAGAAGTGGTCGTGAAGTTGAGGGTAGGCTCCCGAGTGAGAAGACAAATGTTGAAGCACTCGAGGTCGTGGAGGTTAAGGAGAGAACCAACAAAGAGAAAGAGGTGGTACCCCCACCTTACCAGCCAAGAATCCCTTATCCTTTAAAGTTGAAGAACGACCAAAATGATGAGAAATAAAAGAAGTTCTTGGGTCTATTCATGCAGTTGCACATCAACATTCCATTTGTAGAGGTGTTGTCTTAAATGCCTCGTATGCAAAGTTTCTCAAGGACCTCTTGACCAACAAGAGGAAGTTGGAGGAGAGTGCATCTGTGATTCTAGATGCTTCATGTTCAGCGATGTTGCAAAAGAATATACCGATCAAGAAGAAGGACCCTGGAAGCTTTATCATTACATGCAACATTGATAATTTGGTTGAAGAAAAGACGTTGGCTGATTCAGGGATTAGCATCAACATCATACCTTATACTTTCTTCCAGAAGCTAGGCTTGGGAGAGCCCAGACCCACTCGGATGACACTTCAATTGGCAGACTAAACAGTTAGGCATCCAAGGTGCATCATTGAAGATGTACTTGTGAAAGTTGACAAGTACATATTTCCTGTAGACTTTGCAGTGTTGGAAGTTGATGAGGATGTTGATGTTCCACTAATACTTGGAAGGCCGTTCTTACGCACTTCCAAGGCTCTTATTGACATGGACGGCGGGGAGTTGACTTTATGAGTTGGTGATGACAAGTTAACATACCGCCTCACCGAAGTCATGTAACATTCTCTTGATTTTGATGATACTCTTTACTTTCTTGACACTACTGATGAGTTAATTGATGAATACGTACATGAAATGATGTGTCTGGACCCATATGAAGGGGTACTAGATTAAGAAGTGGAGAACAAAGATTTCTTATCACTTGGTCTAGAGGACAAGATGCAATCTACCCTGGGGATCATTAAAAGGATGATCCGAAAGATGAAACGAGTAAGGAGATGCCATACGAAGCACACCAAAGCTAATGGGGATGTGCAAGAATGGAGTAAGGGTGATGAACCCTTGTGTGGTAACAAGCTCAATAACTCCCCCTCTACATTGAAAAGATTATGTTCATCATTCTTTTAGGTTGTTGGTAATAGGGAACCCTTCATTTGTGAGGCTCCATGAGGTAAGAAGAGGTACGTCAAGCTTAGTGACGTTAAACAGGCTCTTCTAGGGAGGCAACCCAAGTCTTTACTATTTTTCTAGGGCTTAGTTTAGTATTTGCATGAATAAGGATTTGAGTGTTGGTGTCTTGATTTTTACATGCTATTGTTGTATTTTTCTAGTGGATCACTGGTGTTTTCATGTGCTTAATTGTGATTGGTGACGTTTCTTGGTCGTTTGAGTGTGTTTTCCATGATTCTCTGGGCAATTTATAGTATAAGTAGGCTCTGTATTGGTATGAGTGTGCAGAAATTTTTTGCAGAGTTTGTAATTTTTTCCAAGTCATCTAGAGAAGACACACGGCCGTGTGTTTCTGTTTAGAGCTCATCCTGAGAGGACACAAGGGTGTGTGGATGCCGCTAGGGGTGGCAATAATCTGTCCGAACCCGCCGGCCCGGTTTTGTCCGGCCCGGAATAAAAAGGGTTTGGACATAAGGTTTGCAAATGCGGGCCGGGTCCGGACATGGCTTGGTTGTCCGAATTTAAATCCGGGCCGGGTCCGGACATAGAAATTCGGACAACCGGGCCCTTTTAACCCCTAAAACTTTAAAAGCCCACAACCTTAGGCCCATTTGTTTTAAGCCCATTCTTCTAAAAACTTAAAACATATATTGTTTTTTCTATTAACACTTAGATTTTTCTATAATTTGAGTTGAGTTTTGGATTATTGATGTATTTTTTTACATTTAATATGAATTAAATTATTTTTGTATAATTTAATATTTGAGCGAACTTAAAAATAGCTTATAGAATTCGGACAAATTTGAACATCCGGACAACCCGGTTTTAAAATAAACCGGGTTTGGACATGGCAAGTTTGTTCGGATTTAAAACCGGGCCGGGTCCGGACACAAGTTTTTCTATTTATATTAGTAGTTGTCCGGACCCGATTTTGTCCGGACCCGAATTTTTGCCACCCCTAGATGCCGCTGTGGATGACCCTGTGAACTACACACGAGCGTGGGTAATTTCAACACCCCATGTGAATCTCTGCAGAGAGTTCTCCTCAATCCCGAGAAGACATAGGGCGTGTGAGCCCCTGTGAGTACCCCTGTGAAGATCCACACGCCTGTATGGAATTTTCATAGGGGCGTGTGGAACACTTAGCCAAATTTTTCTGGTGGATAGAGAAGCCATAGGGGCGTGTGGGTGCCCCTGTGGGTCGGGTATACAGCATGCGGTATTTTCACATGCCCATGTGGATGCATTCAGAGGAAAGCTGTGACATCCCGGGAGCACACAGGGGCGTGTTAGTGCCCCTGTGAAGCTCTCCTGTGGAGTCACACGGGCGTGGGTAATTCCCTCACGCCAATGTGGATTTACAGAACTCAAAAGGCCGCAATTTTTCTTTATAAATCTCTTGTGCCATTTCATATTTTCACTCCCAAACACTCAGTGAACGCATCTATTCAGTCCCCCGACTTCTCACCGTCGATTTAGAGGGTTTGCATTTGAGTTTTCCGGCCATTTTCAAGGTTTCCATTCCCATCTCATCTATAAACCCTCTTGCTCTTTCTCTTTGGCAAATCTTGATTTATTTTGAATAAACTAGTGATTGTTGCTTCATTTTCATGTGTAATTGTTTGGTGCATGCATTAGAGTGGGTTTTAAGTGAAATTTGTATGTATTTTTGTGGTTTTAGCATAGTGGTCATGCGGCTTGCACTGCCCGTGGATCCACACGGGTGTGTGGAATTTCTACACGGCCACGTGGATTTTCTGCAGTATTGAATCTTTGAGTTTATTTGATAAATTTGTTTTCAATTCATGCAGGTATGGTCCCTCGATCGAAGAAGCAAGCCGGCAAGCATCCAAGCGAGTCTTCTCCTGAGCCAGAGCAGTTAGAGTTTGTGATTCCAGAACACCGGGCTTGATTTCCGAGATTATCCAAACTCAAGTTCGGTCAGACTCGATTTCTGGACATGAGTGCACTTTGAGAGGTTCAGCGAGGGGACGAGATAGCTGACGAGATAGATGAGTTTCTCTCTGTGGGTAGCTGGAGGGGATTATTGTACATTCGTGAGCTGGCTATCCATATGTTGACGCTGGAGGTATTAGCGTCATTCGAGTTCGACCGATCGTATTCTAGATTCAACAGTATTGACGCCATATAGTTCTGAGAATTTAGACACCATTACAGTATGAGCGTCACACAGTTTTCGGTCCGACTTGGATTGTACAATGAGGCTTTTATTGACACTGAGGAGTATGACCGATTACTGACCGACTATCTCGGTAGTTTGACTCCTTAGAGAGCATACAGGACCTTATATTGTCATGGTCAATATGAGTCGGGAGTAACGAAGGCTACATGTCTCCCCCGACCGAGCTACAGATATATCCATGCCATTCTGTGCAGAACAGTGAATGAACGTGGTGACAGTATAAGTGTTTGAGCTGGCAGGAGCTACTTTATCTGTACTTAATGGTGCAAAAAGAGCCGATTCACCTGGGGCACATTTTAGCAGAGTATTTGAACCACCAAAGGTAATATGCGAGAGTCGACGTCCACCAAGGGATGGGTCTATTGGACGCCATTCGAGGGGCCGAGAAGATTATTGATAAGTGCTTGTGTATTAGTAATATAAAGTATTCTTTTCTTACAATGAGCATTACTTTTCTCAGATTTTATCGCTAATACATGTGTATTTGTGTTGTTTGGTGCATGTAGGGTTGTGGAGACAAGTATAGAAGAAATAAGCCAAAGTAGATTGCGTTTGCACTTAGGTTGATGGAATCCTGGAGTGAAAAAATGTGAAGACACAAGTTGTGCTCAAAGACATGTGAGTGTGTGCCAACCTCCGTTGTGTTCAAGGAAATATACAAATTGGAGGGGCACAAAGGCAGTCACACTCATGTGTTCCAACTTGTACAAAACTAGTAAGATTGTCATCAAATGTGCTTTTATTTGAAGATGCAATGCATTCTACAGCATATATGTGTGCCCATTTATGTTACCTCGCTGAAAAGTGTGGATTCGGGAGTATTTTGGCGGAGTACTGTAGCAGGTTACCGCAGCAAACCACTGTAGCAATTACCATTCACAGGCGTAGAAAATTGATTTCCTGGAGATTCACACGAACATGTGGAAATTCCACACGCCAGTGTGGATGCCCGATTCAAGCCCTATTTAAATCGCATTTTTAGCCCGATTTAAGGATCCTTCTTTTCATCTTTTGGCTATCTGTTCTCCACCTTTAAAGGTGCTCACGGCTAGGGTTTGGAAAGGCTTTGGCTAGGCTTTGGAGAAGATGCGGCCACTCCACAAGACCATCGACATGAACACTGAGGGGGTTTTATTCATGGATTGCATATTTCTACTTTTGATTTCATTATTGAATGCATATTTCTACTTTTGATTGCATTATTGAAGTTACTTGGACTTGTAAACCTTAGGATGATATTGTTTCTTTGACCTTTTATTATGCTGACAACGTCCCTTGCATATGTCTCGCAAGTGCACGGGTTTGTCGAAGTAATAAAATCCCAGATGAGTAGGGTATTGTATCCACAGGGAGTAAGGAATAAAAACACTTAAATTGTTTCTTAACTAAGTGAAAGATGAATAGTGTTATGTGTGACAAGATGTGAAATAACACAAAAGTAAAAGAACAAGAAAGAGGGCACAAGTAAAGGAGAAGATAAGGCAAACGATATAAATGGGGTACCCGGATATTGCTCCGCCTAGGACAATCGTTTCAAAGGCAAGAACCCTCTATTATACTTTCTAACTTATGCAATAATGAATCATGAAGATCCTTAAATACATGGTCCCAAATCTAAGGTTAACCATGCCAAACTCTATACATGTCCCGGAGGAGAAATTGAATAACCTCTCAACCTCGCACTCGTATAGAATTGCAATGAGTTCTAGGGATTCCAAATGATAAATCCTCTTTCTAGATGTAGACCTAACTCTTTAGTCCAGATGGAAGGTACCTAGCCACAATTAAGCCCTAAGCGCTAAAATCACTTCAACGCTTCTCTCTGTTGCACCCGCAACTAAGACCCAGCGGAAGGTCATCATTTAGCCCATTCACTCTACTATGACCGCAAAGAACTTGAGGAAATGGAGGTAGGATAAATCACACCAGAGGGGAAAGGGGATGCTCTGCTACCGCTCGACTCACCCTCTCAACCCTCTCCAATCTATCTTTGTCTAACTCTCGTGATGACTCACTCAGAAGAGTTACCAACAAAAACTCTCAACCCTAGTGTCACTCTAAGGGAGTGTTCATACAATCAAGCATTCAAGATTGGAACTCAAAATAAAACATCAATTAATTGAAAGTATAATAAATAGGTTCAATGAAACGAATACATCCTAGGGTTCACAAATACCCAAGTACCCACTAGGGGGTTTAGCTCTCCATGGAGCTAATTACAATCAATGAAATCAAATGTAAAAGCAAAGAATCCATATAAAACCTCCTCGATAGTCATGGCGATGGCCTTGTGGAGAGTCGTCTACTCATCGTAAGCGTACCTTTGTCAGGCCAAGGATACACCTCGCCGGATCGGTGCCGATGAAAGTTGTCCCTCTAAATTTCTTCTAAACAGAATGCGATGTCCGAGCCATAGAACCTCTCCAAATCTCCACCCAATACCTCTCAAAACCATAGCAACCGCCTCTCTCAAGTTGGGGAAAAGATGGAGAAAAGAATGTTAAAATTGGGGCTAAAATCGGCTTTTAATGGGCCGGAATCGGGAATCCACACGCCCCTGTGGGTGCCCATGTGAATTTTTCACACTGGCATGTGGAATTAATGCACGCCCGTGTGGATTCTCTGTTTTCATCCTTCTTCGGATGGATGTGAACAGTACCTACTACAATATTTTACTATAGTGTTTGCTACAGTGCCCCGCTACAGTGCGGGCCCAAAAATACTCTCGAATCCATGCTTTCATCGAGGTAACGTAAACGAGCACATGTTTACATCGTAGATCTCTTTGCTTCTTTAATAACGGACATGTTCTTGGAGATCTTGCGATACATGCACAAGCCGGAATGCTTGAATGTGACTGCCCCTGTGCCCATCCAAATCGTTGTGCTAACTTGAATACGAGGAGGTTGGCACACATTCCCGCATTTCAAATCCGACTTATGTCTTCGCGTTTGAACCTTCTCAAGATTTCCTCCAAATGGTGCATTTACAATCCACATTAGCTTCTTTCTCTAATACTCGGCCTCATAACCCTGTCTACATGAAAGTAACATAAATATACACATATTAGCCTTAAAAACCGATAAAAGTAATGCTCATCATAAGGAAAGAACACTTCGCATTTTTATCGCACAAGCACTTATCATATGCTTTATTTAATTGATGTTTTAATTAAGTTCAAATCTTGAATGCTTGTTGAGTTGATTTTCCCTTAGAGTGACACTAGGGTTAAGAATCCATTTTGGTAATCCTTGTGGATGAGTGACACACCATGAGGGTTAGACAATGCTAGATTGGAGAGGGTTGAGAGGATGAGTCAAGATATAGCGGAACGTGCTCTTTCCCCTCCGGTGTGATTTATCCTACCTTCACATTCCAAGAGTTCTATACGGTCACAATAGAGTGAAGTGCTAAGAGATAAACTCCGCTGGTGCTTAGTTGCGCAAGCAATAGAGTGAAGCATTGAAGTAATCCTTAGTATTTGGGGCTTAATTATGACTAGGGATCTTTCGCCTGGACCAAAGGGTTAGATCTATCTTAGAGAATAGGGTTTATCATTTGGAATCCCTAGAGCTTTAAGTAACCTAGCACAGTGTGATGTGTTGAGACTGAGTGATTTCTCCACCAGGGAATAGTGTAGGGTTAATCATGGTTGACCTTAAGTTTTGGAACTGTGTGTTTAAGGATTTCCACGACTCATTAGACATCAGTTAAGAGACATAATGATTGGTCTTGCACTTGAAGCAACAGTTCTAGGGTGAGTAATGTCTGGGTGCCCTATTTATTGTTGATTACCTCTCCTATCTTTTATTTGTACCTCCTTTTTCTTTTCTTATCTCTATTTGCATTGACTTGTTTTCACATTACTATCAATTCATCTTTACTCTAGTTAGATAGCAATCTCTGTGTTTCTGATCACCATTCCCTGAGGATTTGACTACCCATTCACCAGGGTATTATTACTTCGACAAACCTGTGCACTTGTGGTTCATACGCAAAAGGGTGTTATCAATTATGGTGCCATCTCCACTCGGTATAAAGACCATACGTTTGATGGGTATCATGAGGAGATGTAAGATAACGGTTTATGTGATGGTTATGTCCCCACCAGAGCCAGTCGAGGGAGAGGGAGAGGCAGCAAAGGGATCCCAGCCTGCACTTGAGCTGCAACAGGAGCTAATGGAGACAAAGGCACCTTTAGTGTGTATATTTTCTCCCACTCGAGCCCATGATCACTTTGAGAGGCTCGAGAATGCTGTGGGAGTGTTACTGGTAGACTTGGCAGAGGTTTGCGCTACACAGGTCACGAACAACATAAAGGTTATGGCGTGTCTCGACATCGTACAGCAGATCCTCGAACGAGACGCAACATCTCCCTTTGTGATGAGACCGAGGACTCATCCAGCATCACCAGCACCACCTACTTTAGTAGTAGTAGTAGAGCAGACAACAGTATACACCGATGGTTAAGGCGTCTATTATTTTATTTGTTTTCGTATTTCATTTCTGCATTATATTTTGGACGTGTATTATTCAGAAAGGATCTTCCTTTTGAGTTTATTTTTTATCTTTAGTTGTTTCGAGTTGTATTTCATTTTTGTATCTTTTTATATACTCGAGTTTATTTTGTTTTGTTGAGCTTCACTGAACCCCCTTGTGTATTCATGCAGATGGTCTTATGAGTATGAAATTTGAGGACTAGTCATGGACACGGTCAATGTGATCTTCACATGGCCGTGTGTGCTCCACAACCCATTGGAACTCAACCCTCAATGAATATAGCTCCATCAAATGTACCATTAGGAGTTCAGGGGAGTATTGTTTCAACTGCCCACCTTCACATATGTTTTTCATTGCTTTATCTTTTATTGTGCTTGCATGCATACAATGAAGGTAATGTACATCTTAAGTGTGGTGAGGAGTTCACATTTCACATGTTCTATACTTATGCTTTTATTGTACATGCTCATGTAGCCAATGGCGGTTCACCTTAGTTGCAATGGTTGTATTCTTAAGTTTAGGAGAATTTTTAACATTGAATGTTCTCATGCTCTAGTTTCTACTTGAATTGTTAGGAATTTTTTTCCGATTGACACTTGTTGCACTACTAGCTCATTAAACCTTGTGAAACTCAAGTTTGATGTTTAAGGGACTAGTTAGTTTTGTCTCTTGTGTTAATTGTGTAAAAAAAAAAAAAAGGTTGAATGAAAAGAAAAAGAAAAGTTAGGTATGTTTTGTTTGTGCAGTGGGGGTGGAAAGAGTTACCACCTATGAAGTATGGAGCTACTCTCATAAGTCGGATACTAGTCATACCCTAATGGGAGGAAGAGCTATCTCATGGGATGAGTGAAAGCTACCACCCCGGTAGAAAGAGTTACCACCTCGAAAATGTGAAAGGCACCTTTGCGGCAGCTTAGGAAAGGGCTACCTTAGAGGATGTGTGAAGCTACTACCTTCTCCTTTCTTTATGTACATAAATAAGACCCTTGTACTTAGAAATTTGAGGAGTACACATTGGGTTGACTTGAGTGAGTTTACACACACTTACACAATATTGGGTTTGTTGTCCTTTTTTATTCGAGTTTTTAGAAAGGGCATTGATTTTTATTATTCGGTGTTAAAATTTCCCTTTACTTGTAGAATGCTTCCCTTGCATGTTTTTGGTGAACCTAAGGCGAAGCACTTTCAATTCTTCCTTATTCTATGCTTTAATGTGTTATTTTTTGCTTCAGAACAAGCAAAAGCTTAAGTGTCGGGGTGTTTGATAAGTGTTTGTGTATTAGTAATATGAAGTATTCCTTTCTTACATTGAGCATTACTTTTCTCAGATTTTATATCTTATACATGTGTATTTGTGTTCTTTTGTGAATGTAGGGTTGTGGAGACAATTATGGAGGGAAACCAAAGTAGATCGTGGATGTACCTTGTTGATGAAATCTTCGAGTGAACAAACATGAAGACACAAGTTGTGCTCGAAGACATGTGAGTGTGTGCCAACCTCCATTTTGCTTGAGTGAACATGCAAATCGGAGGGTCACAAAAGCAGTCACACTCATGTGTTCTGACTTGTGCATTATTAGCAAGATCTTCATCAATGTGATGTTTATTGAAGACGCAATGCGATCTACCACATGGGTGTGTGCTCGTTCATGTGGCCTCGATGAAAAGTGTGGATTTGGGAGTATTTTGGTGGAGTACTGTAGTAGTAACTATTCACAAACCGCAGAAAATCAGTTTCCTAGAGACTCACACAGGCATGTGGAAATTCCACACGCCTGTGTGGATGCCCGATTCCAGCCCTATTTAAGTCACGATTTCAACCGATTTGAAGAATCTTTTTCTTATCTTTTCCCCAACTTTGGAGGCGCTCGCGGTCAGGGTTTGAAAAGGCTTTGGTAAAGTTTTTGGAGTAGTTCTACGGCCTTCAACATTGAGTTCCTTCGGAAGATAGTTATTGGGTGTGCTTTGGTCGACATCGATTTGGCAAGGTGTGCCCTACGCTTGACGAGGGAACCCTTGGAGAAGACGATGCTACTCCACAAGACCATCGATATGGACTACAAGGGGATTTTACTTATGGATTGCATGCTTTTACATTTGATTTCATCATTGATTGTATCTTGCTCCATGGAGAGCTAAACCCCTAGTGGGTGCTTAGACTTGTAAACTCTAGGATGATTTTGTTTCATTGTCCTTCTATTATGTTTTCTTTAATTGATGTTCTAATTGAGTTCCAATCTTGAATGCTTGTTGAAGTGATTTTCCCTTAGAGTGGCACTATAGTTGAGAAGCCATCTTGGTAATCCTTGTGGATGAGTGACACACCATGAGGGTTAGACAAAGCTAGATTGGAGAGGGTTAAGAGGGTGAGTTGAGAGATAGCGGAATGTCTGGTTTCCCTTCACTACAAGAACATAACAGTTTACCCATGAAATATTACCCACAGACACATTCCTTGGGAAATTACACAGGAAATACCCACAAAATAGCTAGGAAGTAGTAAAATCAAGATATATTAGAATTACCCAGGGAATAAACACGGATTTACCTACGGCCTTGCCCAGGGATGTATACGCCGTAGGTAAGATGTGGGTAAATATCGCGGGTGGTTCCCGCCTCAAAAATACCTTCGGATTACCTAAAAAAAATTTATGTGGGTAAAAGTTTTGTGGGTAATCCGTGGGTAAATTATATTCACCCACGGATTACCTAGGGAAAGTTGTTTGTGTGTACTGATGTTGTGGGTAATCCGTGGGTGAACAGGGTGCATATAATTTACCCCACAGATTACCCAGGGACAGTTTGTTTGTGGGTACTATTATTGTGGGTAATTCGTGGGTAAACATAGTGTATATAATTTACCCATGGATTACCCAGGGATAGTTTTTTGCGGGTATTGTTGTTGTGGGTAATTCGTGGGTAATTTGAATGTTGAATTTGACTCTATGATGTCACCCTCAAAATGCCCGAACTTATTATTTATGTGTAACATGTGCATGGGGGATCCATGGGTATTTAGAGATATAAATTTTGGTCCAAAATATACCTAGGAATTACTTAGAGAAAATGCCATCAGTAAATAGATTGTGGGTAATCCCTAAGTAATGTTTGTCCAAAACATTAATAATCTCTAATTAATTATAATGAAAATTTGAAATTATTTAATAATTAATAAATACTAATAGAGTTAATAAAAAAATGGATATGTCCATTTAGGTGTTATCAGATCGGATTCCTTATTATCCATCCAGATCTAAAAAATCTAGTTGGATTAAGATTGGATTGAATCATCTCATGTGTTTTGATATAATTATGGAGTGTGAGGTGTCAAAACTAAGGTTATCAGACCCGGACCGGCCCGCGGCCGGTTCAACAGGAAAAATCAGAAACTGCCCATGTGGTCAGCTAGGGTATACCGCATTGAACCGAGTATGAAAAAACCTGGTGTTAACCCGCTAACCCGGGTGGTTCAACCGGGAACCGGTTGACCTAGCGGGGTCAATCGGATCATAATGTTTAATTTTTTAAAATATTCAATAATTTATTATTATTTTCTCATTAGAAACCACAAAATTGTGTATATTTATTTATATTAATTTATTATATATATAATCAATAAATAGAATTACAATATATATATATATATATAATAAACATACCAACATAAATTAACATTTAAAAATAAAATCTATTAATATGTTATGAAAATACTTTCTAAAAATTTAATTTATTAAAAAAATAAAACAATAAATGAGTGTAATTTTATTATAAAATATAAAAAAATAAAAGTATTCTAATTAAATAAAAAAATATAATAAAAATTTAAAAACAAAATAAAAAAACTCAATTGAGATATAAAAAAATTAGTGAATTAAATTTCTTATCTATTTTAACAAAATCAACCAATAAACAAACAAATAAATAAATAAATAACAACTGTGAGAAGTTTGATAATTATATATTTTTTTACGGTTAAATTTTTAAAAACATAGTTTTTTTAATTATTTAATATATCTTTTTTTATGATTATTTTTTTAAAACAACAATAATAGATATTGATTAATTATTTTTATATGTTAACATGATAAATAATAAGGGCTTTTAATTAAGAAAAAAAGTAAATAATTTCTTAATTATTAAATTGAAAAATATTAAATATAAATTTTTTTAAAAATTAAAGTGTGAACAAACCTACACCCAATCCCGTAATGCTACGTGGAAGGAACTGTTTACTAAAATTGTTCCTGCAAGGCGGGAGAACTTATCCAATGAAAAGGCTTATATTTTCGATTGAAACTCCAAAATTCAAAGCCCTGATTTTTTTCCCCAAATTCTCCCATCCAAGAGAATCAGCCTTTCTCCGTCCCTGATTTGAGCGATCCACAACTCACCGCAACTGCACTTCTCTTCTTGCCGTTGATCTCCTTCTCCATCTCAGGATCAATTTTTGAAGTTGCATCTTCCTTTCCCCTGCTATGTATTCTTGGTTATTTCTATGTTGCCTGAGATCTTATGTGTTTTGATACAAGTTATTGATTAGCAATTTCCCCAAGATTTAGGGTTTTATTTGATTTAGGTATGCTTTGAGTCCCATGGATTTGTTTCTAAGTTCTTGATTGCTGGTTTTGCAAGAGTTAGGTATGCTTTTAGTCTCATGGATTTGTCTCATTGTTTGGTTATTTGCTCTTTGATTCTGTTCTTCATTGTTGGATTATTGAATGTTTTGGTTTCTTTTGAGTTTTTTTTTAGCTTTTTCTTAGTTCAAGATGACATCTGATATTGGGATTGTGATCTTGGTTATGTATTTGTTGTTATTAATTAATTAATGATAGGTTTGCTTATAGTTTTAAATGTTGAAATAATAATAATATTTGGATATTTTAACAGCAGAATTAGCAGAGCATGCATGGTGTTTTACTGGCAATGCACTGTACCCCTCTCTCTCTCTCTCTCTCTCTCTCTCTCTCTCTCTCTCTCTCTCTCTCTTTGGTTAAGTGTTACAATAATCAATTGCTTTGTCATTAAACAAAGGGAATTGATTGATTAATTAAATAATTAATGGGATTCTTTAGTTCTTCTCGCCTCCCCAATGTTTCCATAGATTGGTAATACTTCAGGTCTACGCATTTTTTTCCTTATGGAAGAATTAATAAATAATAACACTCATGTAAATAGTAATTGATCAAAGTGGTTCTCATGTGAAGGATCACACACACGTACACACTAATTTGCAAGTTGTAAATGATAACTATTGAAAAATTTAGGCCTTATTTAGTTTCTTTTAATCTCATGTGGTGCCAACTTTTTGATTAATATTGTTGCTTATGTGTTTGGATTCAAACATTTGTCTCTTAAAAGGCCAACTTGATCACCAATCCAATACTTGCCATGCCTTAAAAAAAAGATTCAGGTGGATTACACATGGCCCTCAAATAATTTAAACCCCCAAAAAATAAAGCATCATTGTATTATTATTTATTAAATTATTTGGTTGTTTAAATTATTATTTTTTGCAACTTGCAAATTAGTGTGTACGTGTGTGTGATCCTTCACACATGAGAACCACTTTGATCAATTACTATTTACTTTCAGATATAAATTTTCTATTTCCATTTAAATAATATGAATAATAGATTTATATATTTAAGTTATTGCTGGCATGCATTGTTGTAGCAAGCCTTTTTCCTTGAAAGATGAAAGAATGTTATTTGATGGATGTTTTTCATTTAATGCTATTTGATGGATGTTTCGTTCAATAACACTCATGTAAACCTTTGACAGGGTGCTTTTGAGGGAAATGCCCTATTTGGATTTGGATTAACAAGAGTCATTGCTTGGATTTGGAGTGGTATAATTACTTTCCATTTCTATAATTTTTCATTGTCTTTCTAATGATTTTTTTTTTAAAAAAAACCATCATCTTGTGATTTTTTTAGCCTTCCTTTCATTCTCTTTCATAGAATTCTTAGTCCGAGTAATGAGCAAATAAATACTTGTAATTAAAAGCTTTTATTCCAATTTTGTTTATATGTTGTTTTCTCCCGTTTGGCTTGATTATTCAATCTTATTTTATCTTTTATAGCTTCGTGGAACACTTTTGCTTCCTTGGGGTTTACTTGGAGATCACTATAGTCCTTTTTGCGAGGATCCGATCGATTGGAAGCGCAAGTATGCCCATGACAAGTTCCCCTTGCTTATATCCCGCAAGTGCACGGGCTTATCGAAGTAATAATCCCGGGTGAGCGGGATCGAATCCATAGGGAGTAGGGAGTGAAAATACTTAATTTGATTCTTAGCTATATGGAAGATCAATTGTGATAGGTGTGAAATTGATTCAATTCTCAACAATAAAATCAACAAGTGAAAGAGCAAAAGTAAGAAGAGGGTAAGGCAATCGATAAAGATGGGGTACTCGGATAATGCTTCACCTAGGATAATCGCTTCAAGTGCAAGAACTCTCTATTATGCTTCCTAATCAATGCAATGGTGAGTCGTGGAAATCCTTACATACATGGTCCCAAATCTAAGGTCAACTATGCCTAACTCTATACATGTTCCGGAGGAGAAATCGAACAATCTCAACACCTGCACTTTTCGCATAGAGTTGCAATGAACTCTAGGGATTCCGGTGATAAATCTCTTCCTAAATATAGACATAACCCTTTGGTCGAGCGGAAGGTCCCTAGCCACAATTAAGCCCTAGATACTAAGATCCCATCAGCGCTTCACTCTATTGCCGCACGCAACTAGGCCCCGAGGAGGTTCATCCCTTAGACCACTCACTCTATTATGGCGCAAAGAGAACTCAAGGACGGAGGAAGAATCTATCACGCCCGGAGGGAAAGGGGACGCTCCTGTGCCTCTCGACTCACCCTCTCAACCCTCTCCAACCCTAGCTTTTGTTTAACGCTCGTGGTGTGTCACTCACTCACAAGGTTACCAACAAGAACTCTCAACCCTAGTGTCACTCTAAGGGGAAATGTTCATACAATCAAGCATTCAAGGTTGGAACTCACAATAAACATCAATTTATTGAAAGCATAATAAAGAAGTTCAATGAAACGAATACATCCTACGGTTCACAATCATCCAAGTACCGACTAGGGGTTTAGCTCTCCATGGAGCTTAATACAATCAAAGAAATTGAATTTAAAAGCAATGAATCCATAAAGAAACCCCCTCAATGGTGGTAGTCGATGGTCTTGTGGAGAGTCCTCTACTAGATCGTCCAAAGATTCCTTCAAAGTCCGGGTATAGGATACGCCTCGATCGAAGCTCCCCTACCAACCTTCTTCCTAATGGAATCACGATGTCAGAGCCGTAGAACTTCTCCAAAACCTTGGCCAATACCCCTCAAAACCCTAGCTGAAGTCCTCTCACAAGTTGGGGAAAAGATGGAGAAAAGAATACCAAAATCGGGGCTGAAATCGGCTTTTAAATAGAGTGGAATTTGTGTGCAGGCGTGTATGATGTCACACGCCCTTGTGGAATTTCCACACGGGCGTGGATAATTTCCACACGCCCTTGTGGATTCTCTGTTTCTCTGATTTCTCGGCCGGGCTACTACAGTACTTGCTACAGTGTTTCGCTGCAGTAACCCGCTACAATACTATGCTGGAAATACTCCCGAATTCCATACTTTCATTGGGGTAATACAAACGGGCACACGTTTACGTCGTGAATCACTTACCTCTTCAACGATGTGCACGTTGGTGGATCTTTTGTTCTTATATGCATAAATCAGAATGTTCGAGTGTGACTGCTTTTGTGCCCCTCCAAATGAATGTGCTCACTCGAATATGAGGAGGTTGGCACAGACTCTAGAATCTTACACCTGACCTATGTCTTCGCGTTTGAACATTAGCAAGATCTTTTCCAAAATAGGTGCATTATGATCCACATTGGCCTATTTCCTTCATACTCGGCCTCACAACCCTACCTGCATAAAAGTAACATAAAAACACACATATTAATGTAAAACCTGAGAAAAGTAATGCTCAACATAAGGAATGAACGCTTTCCATTCATATCGCACAAGCACTTATCAAACTCCCCCACACTTAAGCTTTTGCTTGTCCTCAAGCAAACATTAAAACATTCTGTGCATTGATGAAGAAAATATTGAAAGTGCTTGGCCTTAGGTTCACCAAGGTATACAAAGAGAGTATTCTACAAGTAAGAAAAAATTCAACACTAAATACGAAAAATCAATGTTCTAGCTAAAAACTTGAATCAAAAAGAACAACAAACCCGAATTTCGTGTATGTGTGTGAACTCACTCAAAACAACCCAAGGTATACTCCTCAAAGTTCTAAGTACAAGGGACTTATTTATCTACAAAAGTGACAAAAATTTAAAAATGGTAGTAGCTTCACACATCCTCTAAGGTAGCCCTTTCCAAAGCGGCCGCTAAGGTGGCTTTCACACTTTCGAGGTGGTAGCTCTTTCTACCCGAGTGGTAGCTTTCACTCATCCTATAAGATAGCTCTTTCTCTCATTAGGGCATAACTAGTATCCGACTTGTGAGAGTAGCTTCATACTTCATAGGTGGTAGCTCTTTCAACCCAACAAACACAAATAAACAATAAAACTATTTTGTTCCTTCTTTTCATTTTCAAAATATTTTTCCTTTTTTCTTATTTATTTATTTATTTATTTATTTATTTTGAGTTTGGCAAAAGAAAATAAACCTAACTAGTCCCTTTAATATCGAACATGAGTTTCCAATAGAGTTCAAAGAGTGAGTAGTGCACTAAGTCTAAATCGGGCAAAAATTGCTAAAAATTCAAGCAAGAACTAGAGTATGAAAACATTCAATGTTAACAATTCTCCTAGACTTCAGAATACAATCATTGCAACTACGGTGAACCGCCATTGGCTATGTGAGCATATATCAATCAAGAATAATAGAAAAGATGTCGCATTATGAAACTCCCCCCACACTTAAGTTGTACATTGTCCTCAATGTACACATGCAAGCTCACTCAAAAATATATCATTCAAAAAAATAGATGTGGGAGAAGCAATCAAAACAATACTCCCCTGACTCCTAGTGTTGCGTTTGATGAAGGTAATTCATTGGGAGTAGTGTTCCAACGGGTTCTGAAGCTCACTGCGGGCAAGTGCCAAAAGCACCTTGGCCGTACCCATGACTAAGTCTCAATTTCCAAGAAGACAAGACCATGCACTTGCGCACGAGGGGATTCGGTGAAGCTCAAGAAAAAAACAAAAAAATAACTCGAGTGTATAAAAAGATGAAGCAATGAATACAACTCGATAATGCAAAATAACATAAACTCGGAAGGAAAAAAATCCTTTACGAGTGAACAAGTCTAAAAAAACAAGAAAAATAAGATAAAGTAAAAATGCATGAAAGTAAAAGGAAGGTCAAGTGTCAAAGTCGCTCTCGGGTCTCTCGCTGCTGTGAAGTGGAAGCATATAGTGGGTCCTCCGGTGTCGGGGTCGGGGATGGAGGTCTTTGGAAAGTCTTGGTGGTGCTGAAGAGTCCTCAGGGCTGCGGGACGAATGATGAGGCAACGTCTCGCGCTAGGATCTGCTGTAATATGTCGAAACGCGCCATGAACTCTGTGTACTGAGTGGCCTGCGTAACCCTAATCTCAGCAACCTCGGCTCGGACCACTCCTATACATTCTCGAGCCTCTCAAAGCGATCATTGGCTCGAGAAGGTGAAAACATACGCACTGAAGGTGGTTCCTCGGCCGCTGGAGGTGCCTCATTATCCATCGATGCGGGATGAGGCTCGGGGGCGGGTTGAGATGCTCCGGCGTCGTCACCCTCATCCTCAGCTATCTCTGGGGCTGGTAGAACTAACGCAAAAACCCCTGTCCGAACCCTGCGGACCATGCCCATCAACCGCATCGTCTCTAGACCCAGGGGAACCGGTACACTCGTCTTCTCGGCCTCGCGAATCGAATCCAAGAGACCCATGCCCAGCACTAATCTCATAATGTAAGAACCCGAGAAGATCGCTCCCAGTCTAGTGTACTGTCCCTGATGTCTGATGTAATCAGCCAAGATGTGCCCTAAGTGTATCGGTACGCGCTCTACCATCGAGTACAAGTACAGCAACTCCTGGCGGCTCAGGACACCAGTACTATCGCCACGGCCATTCACCAACCTACTCATGATTGCGTGTAAGTATTTGTAGCCTGGCCAGGAAAGGCACGTGGCCTTGGAAACCCCAGGCTCGTACTGACCCTGACCGCATAGCATTCTGTAAGCTCTCTGCGGGGTCAAGGTTCCAGGATAATCAGTAGGTAACTGTGCGTACTCCTCAAAATCTGTGAATGCCTCCTCGTATAAGCCAAGTAGTATGGAGAACTGCGTAATGCTCAAACTATGGTGGTGTCCAAACACTCTGAACTGAATGGTGCCCAAACTGTTGAAGCTCGCATACACTCTATCAAACTCAAACGAGGAGAGCACCTCCAGTGCAAACTCTCGGATAGCTGGCTCTCTAATTGTCAACAACTACCGCCAACCCCCCTCTAAAACAAGGTCCTCAATCTCCTCAGCGAACCCATCTCCCTGCTGAAGATCTCGTAATATAGTCATGTCCGGGGAATCGAGTGCATCCGGGCGGAGTCTCGATAAGCGCTCATAGCGGGCACGATGTTGGGGAATAGAAAATCGCATGCCCTCGGGCTCGAGAGGATGACTCACGTGGCCTCTTATCGGTTTGCTTCTTTGTCTTAGGGTGCCATGATGCGTCAGAATTTAAACCAAATTAGTCAAACAAGTTGATAAAACAATACTGCGGAAATCCACTGCGGTCGTGCGGAATTTCCACTGCTGCGTGATGGATACACGGGCGTGAAACACACGGCCAGATATCAACAATCTAAAAATACACATCAATAATATCTCTAACCCGTTCTAAGCATAAATCATTGTTCCAATTGAAGAAAGCGAAGCATTGTTGACTAGATTAATCAATAGAAATCATGAATTGAAGAAGAAGATGAAGAAAATGAATTCTGAAGCGAGGAGAAATGAGAAAATAGAGACCCGGTGGAAAACTTGCTAAAAATCCCACCAAAACTCGGTGCAATCGACTCGGAGAATGTTGTGGCGAGAGTGCTTTTCAAGGGAAAAGGAGTCGTGAAGAAGGATAGAAATCATCCCTTTTTAAACAGAACTCACGCGACTTTGATGATACTGTTGCATCTCGCAGCAAGGCGATAGTGGGAGATTCCCCACGCTGTGTGCCTCACTTCAAAGGCTCCGGTATGCGCCCGTCAGCCTCTGGACTACTCGGCTTGGAGCTCAACTGCTCTCGCACGGGCGTGCAGGAAATTATGCACGCCCGTGCTTGACTACGAGAGAGGCGGGCTTGCGCCACGTGGCTGCGCAGTGCATCGCGGAAAAATGTCAAAGTCTGCCGCGCACGCGTGCGGGAAGGCATTCCCCGCACCCGGACGTGGGCAGTCGCGCCCCTCTACTCACAGGGCGCTTGCATGCCTGTGTTTTCGAGATGGAGGAGGCAGCCTGCAGGAGTTTCGCACTGCTCGCGAGAGTACCCACGCTGTGCGTGCGTGGTTCACTAAGGTCATCGCGAGGCGAGTCCGCGCCCTGTGTATTCTCGAGAAAATCGCCCAACTCTCTAGGATTAGGCTGCGCCCGCGTGAAATTACGCACGGGTAGTCGCCAGTCGCATGATCCATCCTGAAGCAGCCACGCCTGTGCCTTCTCTGGAAGGAGTTCTGGGTACACACATCCGCGTGTGGTAACGTCCACCACGCCCGTGTGTTTTCTTTCGGATGACTTGAAGAGCACCGCGGGCTCTGCCCGAACTAGCCTGAACATGTTTACACACACGGGCACATGCTCTATTATACAAAGAGTACCCGAGATAAAAACACAAAATAGAACTCAAACGACTGAAACTTCTTAATTCTCAACACATGCAATGAATTCTTTACCCTGATAAAATCACGGCTGAAGCACTATTGAAACACCAACACTCAACAATTTATTCATGCAAAGCAAACAAACTAAAAGTACATAGAGCAGTAAACACTTGGTTTGCCTCCCAAAGAAGCACTTTGTTTAACGTCGCTAAGCTTGGCGTATCTTTCTTACCCTCGCAGGGGTTCCATGAATGAAGAGGTTGCCCTCTTACCTCTGACTTAAAGCTTGCGATGAGCAAAAGTCTCTTGAGGGTAGAGGGTGTCACTATCGGGCTTCGGACCACCTAGCAATTGTTCGTCCAACTCCGCTTGGCTCGTGTGCGTCTCCAGCAGGTCTTGGGGCGTTTCGGTGGCACGTCTTCGAAGGCCCTCTTCATTCTGGAGCACCTTCTTCCAAGATTCCCGTAGATGTTTCCTCTCCGGTCCAGACCAAGCATCGAGTACTTCTTCATTGCTCTCACCCAATGGTCGAGAGCAAACCTTCATACTGGATCCGGATGTTGAACATTTCACTGTATACTATTCATCCAACAATCTCATCGGTGGTGTCCTAGAAAATACAAAGTGTCGTAAAATCGAGAATGTCGCATGGCTGACAGTTGATAAGTGGGTTTATCATCTCCGGAGCTCGATGAGCTCTCTTCCATCCATCAATCTATGCTTTGGAAGTCCTTGACGGTCATCCCTTAGTGGTGTTCTTCAATCTGAGGGATAAGGGTTTCTTGGCTTGAAAGTTTGGTGCCACCTCTTTCTCTTTGTTGCTCCTTCTCAACCTCGGCGACCTCGGGTGCGTGTTTTTCGGCTTCCTTGGAGGCCTCGTTTCCATCCAGTTCTCAAGTGTTCGCTTCTATATTCTCTCGGGTTGGTTTTACGTGTTTGTGGTGAGCTTGTGTGCCTTTGGAAGAGATTTAATTATTTTGTACTTTATTTTTCAAGGTTGTGTGGGCGGTGTGATTACGAAGTGTAGCCTCGTGGTTCAAACCTTGTTTTCTTGGATTGAATAAGTCTAGTCAAGTGCTTCTCCAAATCCGTCGTTTGGTTTTAAGCTGATTTGTTTTTCCATTGAGGGCTTGTTGTTGTTGTTTGGAACCGATGACCCCATGATCTTACATTGGTCCTTGATTACTCCATGAAAGTTGGGATGATTCTTTCAGCTGAATTGTAGGTGTTCTTTGTATGGATTCCTTGAGGTCTCATTCCATTTACCTATAAAGTCGACATTCTTAAGCGGAAACATCTGTGTGTTGGGCGGTCGGAGGCATGTACTCCGCCACAGCAGTGATTAGTTGGTCAGCCCACTCTATTGAATCTATAAGATCTAGCTTCTTTATCAAACTATCTACTTGTGCCAATGAGGTTATGCATCAATTTCATGAGACCGACCTTTCTTCTCTCTAGCGTTCCTTGGTAGCTATTTAACCCCATTTCCTCGTCAATTGGTGGAGCCTCGCCGGGTCTTACCTGGTCTCGTGTTGTAGCATCGAGAGTTTTCTTGTGCTGGGTTCAAACCATTGTTGAAGGTTTGAACAATCATCACTTCTGGGGAGCCGGTGTTTGGGACACTGGCAGGGTTAGATGAACATTTCCATGTCTCAAATAGAGACTCCAATTCAAGCGCATAAAGGATGAGATCTCGTTTCTAAGAGCAGTACGTAATAACTGAAA
>NC_052490.1:12104059-12128715 GCF_009730915.1 Dioscorea cayenensis subsp. rotundata
AAAAAGAAAAACAATTGATTAGGGCTTTCATTCAAAATTTTAAACAGAACAATTTCTGAAATGAAAACATAAGATTTGGGTTTTGATTAAAAGATGGAAGACATTACCAAAAGAAAACATAGGTTTAGGGTTTTGATTGAAAATAGCGGACATTACTATAAGAAAACATAGGATTAGGGTTTTGATTAAAATTCAAAAAATAGGGGCATTTCCAAAATAAAACATAGGATTATAGTTTTGATTAAAAAATAGCAAGCATTCCATAAAAAAAAAACATATTCCCAAAAGAAACCCAATAACTATGTTTTCTTATACTAAGGTCTCCTATCTTTTGTTTTGCTAATCTCTGCTAATTTTTAATTAAAAAACACTAACCCTATGTTTTCTTTATGGAATGTCTCCAATTTTTTAACTAAAAAGCTAATCCTATGTTTTTATATAGTAATGTCTCCTATTTTATAATCAAAACATTAATCCTAAATTTTTTATAATGTATCCTATTTTTTAATCAAAACCCAAATCCTATGTTTTATTTTGTGATTGTATCATATTTTTGAATCAAACCCCTAATTCTATGTTTTCTTTTAGAAATGTGTGCAATTTTTAAATTAAAAAACTAATCCAAAGTTTGTTTTTTTTAATGTTGCCTATTTAGGGGACATTTCCAAAAGAAACCATAGGATTAGTGTTTTGATTCAAAAATAGCAGACATTGGCAAAAGAAAACACAGGATTAGGGTTTTGATTCGAAACTGATAAATAGAACACATTAAGAAAAGAAAATATAGGAATAGGATTTTCTTTTTGAAATATCTACTATTTCTCAGTTTTGAATCAAAAACCTAATCTTACGTTCTTTTTTGGAAATGTCTCCTATTTTTTAATCAAAACTCTAATCTTATATTTTTGAGAAGAAAATATAGGATTAGTGTTTTGATTGTAAAATAGGAGACATTATTATAAGAAAACATAGGATTAGGGGTTTGATAAAAATAAAAAAACATGAGATATTATAAAAAGAAACATTTGATTATTGCTTTCACTCAAATATAGCAGACATTCAAAAGAAAAACATATAATTAGGGTCCTGATTCAAAAATAGGAAGCATTCCCAAAGAAAAAAACATAGGATTAGGAGTTATATAAAAAATAGGAGGTATTACGAAAAGATAACATAGGATTAGTGTTTCCATTAAAAATTATCAGAGATTTCTAAACAAAAGATAGCATTACGGTTTTAATTAAAAAAAATGACATTCAGAAAAAAAAACATAGGATTAAGGTTTTGATTCAAATATAATAGCCATTCCGAAAAGAATACATACGATTGGGGTTTTGATTAATAAATAGTAGACACTACTATAAAAAAACAAAGGACAAGGGTCTTGATTAAAAAATAGTAGACATCCAAAAAAGATAAGAAATGATTAGGGTTTTCATTGCAAAATAGGAGATATTCCGAAAAGAAAAAAAATGATTAGGGTTTTGATTCAATATTGAAAAATAAAGTACATTCCGAAATGAAAACATAGGATTAGGGTTTTGATTCCCATATAGTCGGCATTTCGAAAAAAGAACATAGGATTAGTGTTTTGATTGAAAAATAGGAGACATTATAATAAGAAAACATTGGATTCATGTTTCGAATTAAAAGAAGGAGACATTACAATAAGAAAACATGCGATTAGTTATTTTGCACAAAAAATGAGCTATTTTGAAAAGAATACATAGGATTAGGGTTTTCATTGAAAAATAGGAGAAGGTAAGTCAATCGATAAAAATGGGAAACCCGGATATTGTTCCGCCTAGGACAATCATTTCAAGTGCAAGAACGCTCTATTATATTTTTTAACTGATGCAATAATGAGTAGTAGAGACCCTTAAATACATGGTTCCAAATCTAAGGTCAACCATGCCTAACTTTATATATGTCCAGGAGGAGAAATTGAATAACCTCTCAACCTCGCACTCGTATAGAATTGCAATGAGTTCTAGGGATTCCAAGTGATAAATCCTCTTCCTGGATGTAGACCTAACCCTTTGGTCGAAGTGGAAGGTCCCTAGCAACAATTATGCCCTAGGTGCTAAAATCATTTCAACGCTTCACTCTGTTACACCCGCAACTAAGCCCTAGCGAAAGGTCATCATTTAGCCCATTCACTCTACTATGATGACAAAGAACTTAAGGAAATATAATCAGGAATTCACACGCCCATGTGGGTGCCCTTGTGGATTTTTCACACGGGATGTGAAATTTCCACACCCGCGTGTGGATTCTCTGTTTTACTCCTTCGGCCGGCTGTGAACAGTACCTGCTACAGTGTTCCCCACAGTATCCCGCTACAATAATGACCTGAAACACTCTTGAATCCATGTTTTCATCGAGGTAACATAAACAGGCACATGTTTACACCGTAGATCACTTTGCTTCTTCAATAAATAGACACATTGATGGAGATCTTGTTATACATGCACAAGCCAGAATGCTTGAATGTGACTGCCCTTGTGCCTCTCCAAATCGTTGTGCTAACTTGAATACAAGGAGGTTGGCACACATTCTCGCATCTTAAACCTGACTTATGTCTTCCCGTTTGAACTTTCTAAAAATTTCCTCCAAATGGTGTATTCATGATCTACATTTGCTTCTTTCTCTAACATTCGGCTTCACAACCCTATATGCATGAAAGTAACATAAATGCACACATATTAGCGTTAAAACCTGAGAAAAGTAATTCTCATCGTAAGGAAAGAATACTTCGTATTCTTATCACACAAGCACTTATCAAACTCCTCTACAGTTAAGCTTTTGCTTGTCCTCAATCAAAAATTAAAACATTATGTGCATAGATGGCGGAAATATTGGAAGTGCTTGGCCTTAAGTTCACCAAAGCATATAAAGGGAGCATTCTACAAATAAGGGAAATTTCAACACTAAATACGTAAAATCAATGCTCTAGCTAAAAACTTGAATAAAAAAAAGACAACAAACCCGGAATCATGTAAGTGTGTAAACTCACTCAAGTCAACCCAAGGTATACTCCTCAAAGTTCTAGGTACAAGGGACTTATTTATCTACAAATAGTAACAAAATTTCAAAGATGGTAGTAGCTTCACACATCCTCTAAGGTAGCCCTTTCAAAAGTGGCCGCTAAGGTGGCTTTCACACTTTTGAGGTGCTAGCTCTTTCTAACGGAGTGGTTTCTTTGACTCATCCTATGAGATAGCTCTTTCTCTCATTAGGGCATAACTAGTATCCGACTTATGAGAGTAGCTTCATACTTAATAGGTGGTAGCTCTTTTCACCCAACAAGCACAAATAAACAATAAAATTATTTTGTTCTTTCTTTTTAATTCACCGTTTTTTTTCAAATAACAAAAGAAACAACAATAACTAGTCCCTCTAACATCGAACATGAGTTTCCAAAAGAGTTTAAAGAGTGAGTAGTGCAACAAGTGTCAATTGGGTAAAAATTCCTACAAATTCAAGCAAAAACTACAGCATGAAGACATTCAATATTAATTATTCTCCTAAACATAAGAATACAAACATTGCAACTAAGATGAACTGCCATTGGCTATGTGTCCCCAGTGTACACATGCAAGCTCACTCATAATGTATATCAATCAAGAACAAATGTGGGAGAAGTAATCAAAACAATACTCCCCTCACTCCTAGTGTTGCATTTAATGGAGCTAAATCCTTGGGAGTAATGTTCCAACGGGTTGTGAAGCTCACACGACCAAGTGCCAAAACACCCTGGCCGTGCCCATGACATGTTCTTAATTCCCATATTGACAAGACCATCTGCAAGCATACAGAAGGGGGTTCAGTAAAGCTCAATAAAACAAAAACAACTCAAGTATCTAAAAGATAAACCAATGAATACAACTCGAGGCAACAAAACGAAAATAAACTCAGAAGAAAGTCCTTTCAGAGTATACAGGTCCGGAATAAAAATGCAGAAGTAATAAGACGAAAGAAAATAATTCAAGTGTCGGTATCGCGCTCTGGCTCCTCTACTGCTGTGGGTACTAAATGGATGGGTGCTGGTGGAGATAGTGGTGGTGATGCCGGAGGGGCCTAAGGAGTCCTCGGCCATAAGACGAATGATGAGGCGACGTCTTGCTCTAAAATCTGCTGTAACGTGTCAAAACGTGCTATGAACTTTGTATACTATGCAGCCTATGTAACCTAAATCTCAACAATCTCTGCTTGGATCTCAGCGACTTCTGTCCGTATCACCCCCGCAATACTCTCGAGCCTATCAAAGCAATCATGGGCTCCAGATGGTGAAAACATGCATACCTGGGGTGAGTCCTTTGCCATCGGAGGTGGCTCAGTCTCCATCGGTGCTAGCCAAGGCTCGGGAGTAGGCTGAGAAGCCTCAGCATTATCACCCTCATCCTCAGCTATCTATGGAGCTGGTAGAACCAAAGCATAAACTTCTGTCAGAACCCTGTGGACCATACCCATCAATCTTATCGTCTCCAGGCTCAGGGGTGCAGGTGTACTCGTCTTCTCGTCCAAGAGACCCATGCCCAAAACTAGTCTCATAATATAAGGGCCCGAGAAGATCGTTCCCAATCTGGCACTCTGCCCTTGATGTCGAATGTACCCTGGGATGATGTGCCATAGATGAATCGGTATACACTGCACCATCGAATACAAGTATAAAAGCTCCAACCGTCTTAGAACTCCAGTGCTATCACCACAGTCATTCACCGACCTGCTCAGAATGGAGTGTAAATATCGGTACATAGGTCAAGAAAGGCACGTGGCCTTGGACACCGCTGGCTCTTACTGGCCCAAACCACACAATGCTAAGTAAGCTCTCTGTGGGGTCAATACTCCAGGGTAATATGTCGATAATTGGGAATACTCCTCAGTGTGTGTAAATGCCTCCTCGTACAAGCAAAGACAAACTGAAAACTGAGTGATGCTCATGCTATGGTAATGTCCCAATGCTTTGAACTGAACGGTGTCGAGGCTGTCGAATCTCATATAAGGTCTATCTAACTCGAATGATGATAAGACCTCAAGTGTAAGCTCACGGATGGCTGGCTCCCTAGTCGACAATAACTGCCTCCATCTACCCATTGAAACAAGATCCTCGACCTCATTTGTGAACTCATCTCTCTGTTGTAAATCTCTCAATATACTCGTGTCCAGGAATCAAGTATGTCCGAACTAAAGTCTCGACAAACACTCAAAACGATCCTGATGCTCCAGGATAGTGAATCTCATGCTCTCGGACCCGAGGGATGACTCACGCGGCCCTTTCTCGGCTTGCTTCGTTGACCGAGGTGCTATAATCTGCAAAATTTGAAAGAAAATTGATCAAACCAGTTAATTAAGTAATGTTGCAGAAATCCACACGGTTGTGTGGAATTTCCGCGTGCTCGTGTGGATCCACGGGGCGTGAAAAACCCATGGCCACGTCTAAAAAATGCAAAAATACACTGTTAAATCACTTCTAACTTCGTTCTAAACATACGTGATCATTCTAATTGTAGAAATAAAGCATTATTAACTAGTTTCATCGATTAAAATCAAGAATTGGTAAAGAAAAGAAAACAAAATATAGGGCTTACCGATGAGTTGAGATTGAAAACCTTGAATCGGTCGGAAAACCAAGTAAAAATCCTTCCAAATTGGAAATGTAAGGTAGGGAAATGATGTGAGAGTGCTCTCGTACGAATGGAGAATGTTAGGATGAAGAGGAACGGTGATCCTTTAAAAGGAACTTGCGCCTCTTGGCGTTCTGTACAACCGCACGGGCATGCGAAAATTACCCACGCATGTGCGCCTCAACATGGCAGAGCCATAGGGCAGATGCACACCACTATGTGCTCTCGAGATAAGACTCAATCTCTCTGAACGCAACCACATGGGCGTACAAAAAATACCCACGCTTGTGTGCCCGACCCATAGGGGCAGTAGCACGCCCCTGTGCTTACTCTGTCCAAGCGAGAAAAATCACTAAGTTTTCTGCACTCCCATGCAGAAATTCCACACGGGCGTGGACATTCATTATCCCAACTCACAGGGGCAAGCACACGCCCCTGTGCCTTATCGGGATGGAGAGAGCTCTTCTGCAGAGTTTCGTACGGGCGTGCAGAAATTACCCACGGCCGTGCATTTTTCATAAGTTCACCAACAGGGGCGAGTGCACGTCCCTGTGTACTCTTGGGATAAGTTGCCAAGTCTTTGTAAGGAAAATGCACGCTCGTGCGGAAGCACTGTCCTCCAACTTCCTCTTGTTAGTTAACAAGTCCTTCAAGAATTTTGCATAGTTAGGCATTTGGGCCAATGCCTCAACAAAAGGAATATTGATGTGGACTTACTTGAACAAACTCTGGAACTTCTTGTACTTTTCATCCCCTTGGTCATTCTTCAATCTAGAGGGATAAGGGATTCTTATCTTGAAAGGTGAGGTACCACCTCCTTCTCTTTGCTTGCTCTCTCCTCAACCTCTAAAACCTCGGGTGAGTGTTCATTGGGCTTCTCACTCAGAAGCCTACCTTCAACCTCACAACCACTTCTCAAAGTGATCGTCTTCACATGCTGTCTAGGATTGGTCTCAATATTACTTATCAAACTTCCTTGTGGCCTTTTCAATAGAGACTTCGCAATCTGCCCCACTTGAGTTTTAAGATTGTACAAAGTGGCGGTGTGGTTGCGAAGTGTATCCTTGACTGATTGAAACCTTGTATCTAACGATTGCACAAACCTAGTCAAGGCTTTCTACAAATCAGACATTCGGGTCTCCAAACCTGAAAATCGTTTTTCCATGTTTGGGGATTGTTGTTGGAAACCTGGTGGCCCAATGGCCTTTTGTGGACCTTGGCTGCTCTATGAAAAATTGGGATGATTCTTCCAACCCGGATTGTAGGTGTTGCTATATGAATTCCCTTGGGTCCTCATTGCATTACCCACAAAAGCGACATTCTCAACCGAAGATGCATCACCAATAGAGATCAGGCAATCAGAGTGAGCATGTCCTCCACCACACCCGGTGCAAGTAGTCACAGCTACTACTCTATTCGAAGTTAGAAGATCTAACTTATTACTTAATGATTCCCCTTGAGCCACCAATGAAGTTATTGCATTTATCTCATGGAGCCCGGCCACCTTTTTTTTCTCCCTAGCATTCCATTAGTAGCAATTTAACCCCATTTCTTAAATTAGTTGACGTGCCTCACCGGGGGTCTTGCTACCTAAGGTACCTTCTGCTGCCACATCCAAGAGTTACCTTATACTCGGATTCAACCCATTGTAAAAGTTCTGAACAATCATCCACTCTGGGAATCCGTGTTGTTGGCACTTTCTCAGGAGCTCCTTGAACCTTTCCCACGTCTCAAATAGAGACTCCAATTATGACTATACAAAGGACAAGATCTCATTCCTAACCATTGCAGATTTTCCGGGAGGGAAATAACAGGCCAGAAAAGCTTCTACCATCTCCTCACATGTGATAATCGATGCTCTAGGTAATGAGTGTAGCCACTGCTTCGCTCTCTCCTTTAAGGAAAATGGGAAGGCTCTCAACTTGATGGCATCATCTGTCACCCCGTTTTTCTTAAGCATATCACACACCTCGAGAAAGCTCTCTATATGACTATTTGCATCCACATCGGCCTAACCATTGAACTGTTCGGATTATTGCAATACATGGATGAATGTCGCTTTAGCTCTAAGTTCTGAGCTGTAATCAGGGGACACACAATACCCGATTGTGTCGCCAATACTAAAGGTCTGGCATAATCAGATAATGTCCACTGTTGCTCATTCTGTTCTACCATGTTTTCAGATTCTTTTACTTCAAAATTAGCTAGATTAGACAGTTCTTGCACAGGTTCTTTTCCTTTACTTCTAAATGTACGTTCAAGCTCGGGATCTCCTTCAATCAATATTGAGGGATTCCCTCGGGTCATAACCTAGAGCTGCACCGAAAAGAAAGAAAAAGAAATCAGAATGATGATAGAATAAGAAGAAATAAACTAGAATGAATGAATGAATAGCTAAGAAAACAAAGTGCAAAGTATCTCTAAACGCTTACTCCCCGGCAACGGTGCCAAACACTTGACAACGACCTTTACGTATGTCTCGCAAGTGCACGGGTTTGTCGAAATAAAAAAATCATAGATGAGTGGGGTATCGTATCCACAGAGAGTAGGGAATAAAAACAATAAAATTGTTTCTTAACTAAGTGAAAGATGAATAGTGATATGTGTGAGAAGATGTGAAATAACATAAGTAAAAGAACAAGAAAGAGAGCACAAGTAAAGGAGAAGATAAGGCAATCGATAAAAATGGGGTACCCGGACATTGTTCCGCCTAAGACAATCGTTTCAAGTGCAAAAACCCTTTATTATACTTTCTAACTGATGCAATAACGAGTCATCAAGATCCTTAAATACATTGTCCCAAATCTAAGGTCAACCATGCCTAACTCTATACATGTCCCAGAGGAGAAATTAAATAATCTTTCAACCTCGCACTCGTATAGAATTGCAATGACTTTTAGGGATTCCAAGTGATAAGTCATCTTCCTAGATGTAGACCTAACCCTTTGGTCCAGGTGGATGGTCACTAGCTATAGTTAAGCCCTAGGTGCTAAAATCACTTCAACGCTTCACTCCGTTGCACCCACAACTAAGCCCCAGCGGAAGGTCATCCTTTAGCCCATTCACTCTACTATGATCGCAAAGAACTTGAGGAAATGGATATATAAATCACATCAGAGGGGAAAGGGGATGCTCTGCTATCTCTCGAGTCACCCTCTCAACCCTCTCCAATCTAGTTTTGTCTAACTCTCATGGTGTGTCACTCACTCACAAGGGTTACCAACAAGAACTCTCAACCCTAGTGTCACTCTAAGGGAGCATTCATACAATCAAGTATTCAAGATTGGAACTCAAATAAAACATCAATTAATTGAAAGCATAATAAAGAGGCTCAATGAAACGAATACATCCTAGGCTTCACAAATACCCAAGTACCCACTAGGGGGTTTAGCTCTCCATGGAACTAATTACAAACAATGAAATCAAATGTAAAAGCAAAGAATCCAAAGAAAACCACCTCGATAGTAATGGCGATGGTCTTTTGGAGAGCCCTCTACTCGTCCAAGAGTCCCTTTGTCCGGCCTAGGATATACCTCGCCGGATAGGTGCTGATGAAAACTCTCCCACTAACCTTCTTCCTAACGGAGCGCGATGTCAGAGCCATAGAACCTCTCCAAATCCCAATCCAATTCCTCTCAAAATCCTATCCTAAGCCCTCTCTCAAGTTGGGGAAAAGATCGAGAAAAGGATTCTGAAATCGGGGCTAAAATCGGCCTTAAATAGGGCTGGAATCGGGAATCCACACGCCCATATGGATGCTCATGTGGCACACATTCTCGCATCTTAAGCCTGACTTATGACTTCCCGTTTGAACCTTCTAAAGATTTCCTCCAAGTGGTGCATTCACGATCTACATTGGCTTCTTTCTCTAACATTCAGCTTCACAGCCCTATATGCATGAAACTAACATAAATGCACACATATTAGCATTAAAACAAGAGAAAAGTAATGCTCAGCATAAGGAAAGAACACTTCATATTCTTATCACATAAGAACTTATCAATTATTAACAAACAGTAGACATTTACAAAAGAAAACCTAAGTTTATTGTTTTGATTAAAAAATAAGAGCATTACGAAACAAAAATATAGGACTACCATTTTTATTCAAAAATAATAGCCATTACAAAAAAAATCATAGGATCAGGGTTTTGATTATAAATTAGCATAGATTACCAAAACAAATGATAGGACAAGGGTTTTGATTAAAAAAAATGAGACATTTCGAAAAGAAAGTAAAGGATTAGGGTTTTGATTCAAAACTAAAAAGTAGGACACATTACAAAAATAAAACATAGGATCAGGGTTTTATTCCAAAAATAGCAGACATTGAGAAAATAAAAGAAAGTATTAGGTTTTTGATTGAAAAATAGGGCGCATATGCAAAAGAAAATATAGGATGAGGGTGTTGATTGAAAAATACGTGATATTTTGAAAAGAAAAAATAGGATTATGATTTAGATTGTAAATATGAGACATTTCGAAAAGAAAAAACATACGATTAAGGTTTTGCTAGAAAAATAGAAGACATTACTATAAAAAAACATACCATTACGATTTTGATTCAAAAATAGCAGACATTCCCCTAAGAAAACATAGGATTAGGGTTTTGACTAAAAACAATATAAGGCATTATGACAAGAAAACATAGGATAATTAGAAGAGATTCCGAAAACAAAAGAAATAATTAAGTTGTTTATTAAAAAAATTCAGACATTCCTGAAAGAAAACAAAGGATAAGGGCTTTAATTCAAAATTGAAAAATAGAACACATTCCAAAAATAAACCTTAAGGTTAAGGTTATATTAAAATTTAAAACAAATGGAGACATTACTATAAGATTGATTAGGGCTTTAATTCAAAAACATAATCTTATGTTTTCATTTAGGAATGTAGGTTATTTTTTTGAATCAAAACAATAATTGTATGTTTTATTTTTCGTAGTATCTCCAATATTTTAATCAAAATAGTAATCATAAGTACTTATGTTTTTTTATTGAATGCCTGCTATTTTTTAATCAAAACCCTAATCCTATGTTTTTCTTTTCAAAATGTATCATACTTTTCAATTCAAAACACTAATCTTATATTTTCTTTTCAGAATGTTTACTATTTTTGAATCAAAATCCTAATCCTATATTTTCTTATAGTAATATCTCCTCTTTTTTATTCAAAACCCAATCCTATGTTTTCTTATAGTAATGTCTCATATTTCAATCAAAACCCTAATCCTATGTTTCTTATAGTAATGTCTCCGATTTCTCAATCAAAACATTAATCTAATGTTTTCTTTTTTGAATGCTTACAATATTTGAACCAACACACCAATCCTATATCATCTTATTGGAATGTCTCCTATCTTTCAATCAAAACCAGAATCTTATGTTTTATTATAGTAATGTCTCCTATTTATCAATCAAAACCATAATAATATGTTTTGTTTATGAAATGGCTACTATATTTGAATCAAAATAATAATATTATCGTTTGTTTTGTTAAACTCTAATAATTTTTAATGAAAACCCTAATTCTCAGTTTAGTCTTCATAATGTCTTCTATTTTTTAATAAAAATCCCAATCCTATGTTTTCTATTCGGAATGCTTCATTATTTTTTTTTACCAAAACCCTATCTTATTTTTTTTGTGGGTATATTTGGTATTTTTGAATCAAAACCCTAATCCTTCATTTTCTTTTCAAAATGTCTTGTATTTTTTAATCAAAAGTCTAATCCAATAATTTCTTTTTGTAATGGCTATTATTTTTTAATCAAAACCCTAATCTTATGTTTTTTTTTTCGGAATGTCTCCTATCATTTTATGAAAACCGTAATCCTATGTTTATTTTTCAAAATTTCTTATATTTTTCAATGAAAATTTGAATCCTATGTTTTCTTTTTGAAAAGTCTTCTATTTTGGAATTGAAAACATAATCTTATGTTTTCTTTTCCTAATAATCATAGTCCTATCTTTTCTTCTCGTGATAATCCTAATCCTATGTTTTCTTTTTGAAATGTCTACTATTTTTTAATTAAAACCCTAATCCTTTGTTTTCTTATAGTAATGTCTCCTATTTTCAATTCAAACCCCTGATCTTATGTTTTTAATAGCAATGTCTCCTATTTTCAATCAAAAAATTAATTATATGATTTCGTATAATAATGTCTCGTATTTTTCGATCAAAACTCTAATCTTACGTTTTCTTTTTGCAATACCTACTTTATTTGAATCAAAACCCTAATCCTTCTTTTTTCCAAAATAGCTTCTAATTTTGAATCGAAAACCTAATATTTTTTTTTTCTTTTTGGAATGTCTGCTATATTTTCATCAAAACAATAATCTTATGTTTTCTATTGAAAATATCTCCTATTTTTCGCTTTTTAATCAAAACATTTATCCTATTTATTCTTATATCTCTTACTTTTCAATCAAAACCGTAATCCAATATTTTCTTTTCGAAATTTCTGATCTTTTTCAATCAAAACCTTAATCATATGTTTTATTTTCGAAATGGCTGCTATTTTTAAAACAAAACCCTAATTCTATATTTTCTATTAGGAATGTCTCCTATTTGGCAATCAAAATGTTAATCCAATGTGTTCTTTTCATTATTAATCATATTTTCAATCAAAATATTAATACTATGTTTTCTTTTTAGCATGTCTATTATTTTTTAATCAAAACAATAATCCTTTGTTTTATTTTCAAGGTGTCCCACTACTTTAAGAAAACATGTGATTAGGGTTTTTATTAAAAACTAAAAAATAGGAGACATTTATAAAATAAAGCATATGATTAGGGGTTTCATTCAAAAATAGTAGACATTCCGAAAACAAAAGAAAGGATCAGATTTTTTATTCAAAAATAGCAGTCATTCCGAAAAAAAAATCATAGGATTAGGGTTTTGATTGAAAAATAGGAGGCATTACTACAAGAAAACGTAGAATTAGAGTTTTGAATCAAATATAGTAGGCATTATGAAAAGAACATATCATTAGATTTTGTATTGAAAAATATGAGACATTAATATAAGAAAACATTGGATTAGGGTTTTGATTAAAAAGTAGAAGACATTACATTAAGAAAACATCGGATTAGTATTTTGAATGAAAAATTCGTGACATTACTATAAGAAAACAAAAGATTAGGGTTTTAATTCAAAAATAGTAGACATTATGGAAAAAAACATAGGGTTAGTATTTTTACTGAAGTATAGGCGGTATTATAAAACAAAAACATAGGATTCCGGTTTTGAGTAAAAAATAGTAGACATTATGAAAACAAAACATAGGATTAAGACTTTGATTGAAAAATATGAGACATTTCTCAAAAAAAATATATGATCAAGGTTTTGATAGACAGATAGGAGACATTCTGAAAAGAAAACATAAGAATAGGGTTTTGATTCAAAAATGGATGTCTTTCCAAAAATAAAACATAGGATTAGGGTTTTGATTGAAAAATATGACTCATTTGGAAAAGAAAACATAGGATTTGGAGTTTGACCGAAAAATAGGAGACATTACTATAATAAAATATAAGATTAGTATATTGATTAAAAACCAAAAAAATAGGAGGCATTTAAAAAACATAGGGTTAGGGTTTTGATTTGAAAATAGTAAACATTACAAAAAGTAAACATTGGATCAAGGTTTTGTTTAAAAAATGGTAGACATTCTAAACAGAAAAGAAAGGATTAGAATTTTGACATTACTATCAGAAAACATGGATAAGGGTTTCGTCTCAAAAATAGTAGACACTCTGAAAAAACATAGGGTTAGGGTTTTGATTAAAATATAGCAGGTATTTGAAAAGTCAACATCGTATCGGGGTTTTCATTAAGAAATAGGAGACATTTCGAAAAGAAGATCTAGAAATAGGGTTTGATTAAAAAATAGGAGCAACTCAGAAAAGAAAACATCAGATTAGACAGGTTTAATTGAAAAATAGGAGACATTACAATAAGAAAACATAGGGTTAGGGTTTTGATGAAAAACAAAAAAATAGAGGTCATTTCCAATCAAAGCCGTAATCTATGTTTACATTTCACAATGTGTCCAATTTTTCAATCAAAACCCGAATCCTATGGTTTCTCTCTGGAATGTATGCTTTGTTTTTTTAATCCAAACAATAATCCTATGTTTTCTTTTCATAATGTCTAATATTTTCAATCCAAACCCTAATACTATGTTTTATTTTTTGAATGCATACTATAATTGAATCAAAACCGTAATCCTATGTTTTCTTTTCATAATCTCTCGTATATTTCAATTAAAACCCTATTCCTTTGTTTTCTTCTTCAATCATTACCTTTCGTATCTCTCGTGATATTTCAATCAAAACCCGCACTTTTTGTTTTCTTCTCGATGTCTCCTATTTATCGCGCCTCAACTCAAAACCCCTCACCTCATTTTTATCAGTACGCATCCTCATTTTTCAATCATACCCTAATCCTTTCTTTTCTGTTTTTGTAAAGTTTGCTATTTGTGAATCAAAATCCTAATCGGATGTGTTTTTTATTTTCAAAATGGCTCCTATTTTTAACAAAACACTAATCCTATGTTTTCTTTTCAAAATGGCTCCTACTTTTAACCAAAATCCTAATCCTTTGCTATCTTTTTGGAATGCCTCCAATTTTTGAATCAAAACTATAATCTTATATTATTTTTTTGGAATGTCTATATTTTTGAATTAAAATAATACTCATATGTTTATTTTTCGTATTGTCCTCGTTATTTTAATGACCTCGAACTCTATTAGTAATGCCTCCCTATAACTCAAAACCCTATTAATATGTTTTATTTTCTTATGATGTCTCACTATAATCAAAACACCAATCATATAAGCCTTTTCTTATGATAACGTCTCATACTAAATCAAAGCCCTATTCCTATGCTTTCTTCTGAAAATGTATCTTATTTTCTAATCAAACCCCCCAAACCTATGTTTTCTTTTCAGAATGTCTCATATTTTTGAATCATAACTCCAATCCTATGTTTTCTTATAGTAATGTCTCCTATTTTTCATTCAAATTCCTAATCTTATGTTTTCATTTGAAAAGTCTAATATTTTTTAATCAAAACCTTAATCGTATGTTTTATTTTCGGAATGGCTATTATATTTGAATCAAAACACTAATTCTATATTTTCCTTTTGAAATTTTTCTTTTGAATGAAAATCGTTATTCTATGTCTTCTCGAATGTAAGTCCAATCGCTGAATATTAATCCCATAAGTCTCCAATAGTCGCTATGGAATTAAAATCCAAATCGATGTTTTATTATGCTAATATCAGCCTATGTATTCAAAACAATAATCATGTGCTTTCTATTGGTAATGTCTCTGTATTTTTCAACTCGTAAAACCTATGTGTTTCTGGGAATGTCCGCTATTTTTCATCAAACCTGTGAATCCTATGTTTTCTCTCTCGAAAATGTCTCCCTATCTTTTAATCAAACTCCGTGGTTAAAATTTTCTCTTATCAGAGAATACGATACCCTTAAAGAACTCATACAAGAAGCACTCCGCTCATGTACCGGCCGAGAAATCAGAGACAGAATCCAGCACATCGGGCGCAGGAATTATCCACGCCTGTGGAAATTCCGCACGGGCGCATGTACCGGCCCATCACCAAGGTGAGAGTCAGCTTTCCCGATTCCAACCCTATTTAAAGTCACTCCCATTTTGTATTCTTTTCTCCATCTTTCCCAACTTGTAGAGGGTTTGTGGGTTTTGAGGTATCGCCAAGGTTTTGGAGAGGTTCACGGTCTGGATCGTGGGATTGCATTAGGGAAGAAGGTTGGTAGGGAGCTTGACGAGGCGCATCCTATACCGTGACGAAAACTTGGACGATGAGAGGATTCTTTCCACAAGACCTTTCACTGTACACCACCATCGTGAGGGGGTTTCTGGATTCATTGCTTTAGATTCCTGGGATTTCTTTTGATTGTACTTAGCTCCATGGAGAGCTAAACCCCCGCAATTTGTAGTGACTGAACCCTAGGAGGTATTCTCGCTTCATTGAACTTTTTATTAGTGCTTTCAATAAATCACGCTATTGTGAGTTCCAACCTGAATTGCTTGATTGTATGAACATTTCCAGAGTGACACTAGGGTTGAGGAATTCTTGTTGGTAACCTTGTGAGTGAGTGACACACCACGTAGCCGCTAGGACAAAGCTAGGCGAGAGTATAAGCGATAGGTGAGCTCGAGAGGTGACGTGAGTCTCCTTCCACTGGACGTGATAGGAGCACCTCCATTCCTCGCGTCTTATGGCGCTACAATAGAGTGAATGGTCTAAGGATGAACCTTCGCCCAGGCCGGCCTGCTATGCTGCAATGGAGTGAAGCCATTGTGGTGATCTTAGTATCTAGGGCTTTCACTCACGTGGCTGTGGACCTTCCGCCTCGACTAAAGGGTTAGGTCTATAAATCTAGTGTGAGACGCATCACTTGGAATCCCTAGAGCTCATTGCAACTCTATGAAAAGTGAGGTGTTGAGATTGTTCTCGATTTCCTCCTCCGGGACATGTATAGAGTTAGCATAGTTAACCTTAGATTTGTGGAGTATCAACAATGGTAAGTGTGGTGAAATGATTCAATTCTCGTAGATTAAAAGCAACAAGTAAGAGCAGCAAAAAGTAAGGAGGAGGCAAGGCAATCTGGCTGAAGATGGGTACTCGGATGACGCTTTCACTCTGGTGATAATCGCTCAAGTGCATAAGAACTCTCTATTAAGGGCTTCCTAATCAATGCACGGTGAGTCATGAAAAATCCTTACATACATAGTCCCAAATCTCAAGGTCAACTATGCCTAACCCCATACAGTTAGCGTCCCGGAGCGAGAAATCGGCTCACTCTCAACACCGTCAAGACTCAAGACAGAGAGCTGCAATGGAGCTCTAGATTCCAAGTGATAAATCTCTTCCTAGTATCTAGACCTAACCCTTGGTCCGACAGCGGAAGGTCCCAGACTACAATTAAGCCTCCTAGATACTATCGATCCCTCAACGTCACCCATCGCACCCACAACTCAGGCCCCCAAAGTGGGAGGTTCATCCCTTAGACCATTCACTCTATTATGGCGCAAGAAAGAACTCGCGAGGAACGCGAGACTCAGGTCACGCCGTGAGGGTGCGGGACGCCTCCCGTACTCCTCCTCGACTCACCCTCTCAACCCTCTCCAACGTTCCAGCTTTTTGTCTAACGCCGCAAGGCGTGTCACGCGCATGGCTACCAACAAGAACTCTCAAACCCTAGTGTCACTCTAGGTGATCGTTCACACAATCGCTATCTAAGGTTGGAACCCACAATAAAACATCAATTTATTGAAAGCATACTAAAGTTAGTTCAATGAAATCGAATACCTCCTAGGGTTCACTAATCACCCAAGTACTCATCACTCAGGGCTTTAGCTCACGAGAGCTAAGTACAATCAAAGAAATCGACGTAGTGCTAATGAATCCATAAAGAAAACCCTCGATGGTCGTGGTCGCAACTGGTCTGTGGAAAGTCCTCTCACTGTCATCTGCTGATTCCTTCGTCCTAAGCATAGGATACTGCCGATCGAAGCTCTACCAACTTTCTTCCTACTGGAATCACGATGTCGGGAGTCGCGAGAACCTCTCCAAAATCTGGCCAATACCTCAAACTCCAAGCCGAAACCCTCTCGCAAGTTGGGGAAAAGATGGAGAAAAGAATACCATCGGGGCCGAATCGGGCTTTTTAAATAGGGTCGGAATCGGGCAACTGCCCACGGGCGTGATGGTACACGCGCCTGCGGCGGAATTTCCGCCATCTGGCGTGATAATTTCGCACGCCTGCGTGTGATTCTCTCCGTCTGTCCAGTTTCGGCCGCCAGACATACCGCGGTCGCCATGCGAAGTGCCGCTTTGTTTCTACCTGCGATGCCTGGCCTAAATAACTTCCCACCCATACTTTCATCGGGTAACGCAAACGGCACACGCTCACGCCGTGAATCACTTGCTTTTCAATGATATATATGCTTGGTGGGGTTCTTGTTCTTGTATGCATAAGATGTAGTGGCTCGAGTGTGACCGCTTTTTGTGCCCTCCAAATGAATGTACTCACTCGAAAAGCGAGGAGGTTGGCACACACTCTAGCATCTCACACCCGCCCCATGTCTTCGCATTGAACCTTAGCAAGATCACCTCCCAAATAGGTGCATTATGATCCACATTGGCCTATTTCCTTCATACTTAGCCTCACAACCCTATCTCGTAAAAAGTAACATAAAAACACACATATTAATGTAAAAAACCCTAGAAAAGTAATGCTCAACATAAGGAATGAACGCTCACTATTCATATCGCAAGCAATTTATCAATAATCACCAAGAGGGAGAGGAGCAAAGAAGAAGGAGTTGATGTGAAGTTCGAACTGCACCATTGCAAAACCATTCCAAGCTCATTCCATCAAGGAGATTGAGATCATAGAGTCGGCTTTTGCTGCTTTATTGCATTTCTTTTCCTTGTATGTTCGTAGTATCTCCGATCGAGGAATGATTAACTTATTGTGGTGTATTTGACGAAATGATATGCCCCATTTGGTGTATTCTTCAAGTAAAACCGGTGGTCAAGTAATAAAATACATGGTGAGTTGGGTAGTTGAATCCACAGGGAACAGGGTTACTAGTACTAAATATGACAAATGCCATTTTGTGTAGGTACCGTAAGTGCACGGGTTTGTCAAAGTAATAATACCCCAAAGGAGTGTGTAGTCAAATCCATAGAGTAGTGATTAGAAACACAAAGATTGGTTATTTAACTAAGAATGAAGATGAATCGATAATGATGTGAATAAAAATCAATTCAAATAGAAATAAGAAAAGAAGAAGGAGGTGCAAATTAAAGATAGGAGAGACAATCGATTTATAAATGGGGGCACCGGATATCACACACTTTAGGACTATTGTTTCAAGTACAAGATCCAATCATTATGTTCTCTAACCAATGTTTAATGAGTTGTGAGATCCTTAAACACATGGTCCCAAAACATAAAGGTCAACCGTGACTAACCATACACTAATGCTCCCGGTGGAGAAATCTCTCAATCTCGACACTCTCACACTTTGCTAGGTTGCTTTAGGGCTCTAGAGATTCTAAGGATAAACCGATTCTAAAATAGATCTAACCCTTTGGTCCCGGGCGAAGACCCCTAGTCACAATCAAGCCCTGGATACCAAGGATTACTCATCAGCCACTGCTGTTGCGCAACTAAGCCCCAGCTGAGTTCATCTCTTAGCACTTCACGCTATTGTGACCACAAAGAACTCTTGGAACACGGAGATATGATAAATCACGCGAGGGAGTGGGGACGCCCGCCACCTCGACTCACCCACTCCTCTCTATCAAATCTAGTATTGTCTAACCCTCATGGTGTGTCACTCATCCACAAGGATTACCAAAATGGATTCTCAACCCTATCGTCACTCTAAGGGAAAAATCAACTCAATAAGCATTCAAGATTGGAAACTCAATTAAACATCAATTAAAGGAAGCATAATAAAAGATCAAAAGCAAACAACATCATCCTAGAGTTTACAAGTCCAAGTACTCACTAGGGGTTTAGTTCTCCATTGAGCAAAATACAATCAATAATGAAATCAAAAGCATATGCAATCCATCAATAAAAACCCCTTGGTGTTCGTGGTCGACGGTCTTGGGAGTGGCGCTGTCTCTCCAAAAGGTCCCCTCATCAAGCTTTAGGCACACCTCGCCGATCGAAGCCGACGAAAGCTCCCCCAATAACTCTCTCCGAATGAAGCGTGATGTTGAAGGACGTAAAACCCCTCCAAAACCTACCTAAAGCCTCTCCAAACTATAACCGTGGGCATCTCCCCAAGGTAGAGAACGAGATAGCCAAAAAGATGGAAAAGGATCTCAAAATCGCATACTTATAACCCTAGCTGCCTCATCGCCAAGAGTCGCATCAAAAAGATGTCAAAATAATAGGGTAAAACGGCTATTTATAAGCCTAAACCGAGTCTATCATATGCTCCACATGATTGTGTGAGATTTCACAACGCCTCGCAGGAGCCGCAGTAATTTCCCACACGACTATATATCAAAAATTTTTACACGGTCACATGAATAGTGGTTTGTTACGCATCGCTCACAGAATTGCTACAAGAATGCGCTACAATAATTTCCATAAACGCACTCACAAATTTTTCTCTTTGTGACCACATTATCGGACACATGTCCACGTGTAGGTTATAAGACTTTTTCTCATCAAATCATTATTGGAGATTCTGCATCTCTTTACACAAAGTAGGGACACGGGGTGTGATTACCTTGTGTCGCTCCGACTAGAAAATTGGCTTGAATCATCTTGGAAGTTGGCACATACCTCCATGTACATGAGCTCCTCTTATGTCTTGATCCTTAGTTTGCACAAAAACTCCGAAAATGTGCCTTTATAATCTATCTTTGCTTCTTCTTCTCCTTCATGGTATTCTACATTTTAGGCTGAGGGAAATCAAAGGAAGAGGTAGATCTCGGCAACATCTCCCATTGTTCAAGCTTATAGAGGGCAAGGAAGCCATCGCTTTGGTGGTGTCGTTGAATCTTCTCATGGCTTATCTCTCCATATCCATCACTTGAGGAAGTTCTTTTGCTCGATTATTGAGTTGTTTTTCATGGACTTGATTATGTATTTTCTTAGTATAAACAACTAAATCCAAGGTCACCGGATATCGGTGAACATTGGTTGACAATGTCCTCTGCGACATCCCGCAAGTGCATGGGTTTGTCAAGCTAATAAATCCTTTCGATGAGTGGAGTATCTCTATCCACAAGGAGTAGGGAATAAAAATACTGGAATTGTTTCTAACCAAGCAAAAAGTGAATAATAGTTGTGTAACAAGATGTAATGTAAACAAAAGTAAAAGAGACAAGAGAGAAAGCACAAGTAAAGGGAGAGGTAAGGCAATCAATATAAAATGGGGTACCGGATATTATTCTGCCTAGGACAATCATTTCAAGTGCGTAAACCCTCTAATATGCTTTCTAACTAATGCATTAATGAGTCGTGGAGATCCTTCAATACATGATCCCAAATCTAAGGTCAACTATACTCTAACTCTATACATTTCGGAGGAGAAATTGAACTATCCTCAAGCTCGCAAACGATAGAATCATAACCAGTTCTAGGATTCAAGTGATAAAATCATCTTCCTAGATGAAGACCCAATACTTCGATCTAGGTGAAAGGTCCCTAGTCACAATTAAGCCCCTAGGTGCTAAAATCACTTCACATTTCCACCCGCTGACTTTGCAACCGAGCCCCGAGGAAGGTCATCCTTAGCCCATTTACTCTACTATGCCCACAAAGAACTGAGGAAATGGAGGTAGGATGAATCACACTGGAGAGAGAGAACGCCCGCCACCTCCTCGACTCACCCTCTCAACCCTCCCCAACATAGCTTTGTCTAACTCTTGTGGTGTGTCACTCACCGACAAGGGTTGCCAAAAGAACTCTCAACCCTAGTGTCACCGACAAGGTCCCTTGCATATCCCGCAAGTGCACGGGTTTGTCAAGTAATAATCGGATGAGCGGTATCGAATCCACGTGTGAGTAGGAATAAAAACACTTAATCCGCTTCTTAGCTATGTGAAAGATCAATAGTGACAAGTGGACAATGATTCAATCCTCAAAAAGTAAAAAGAACTAGCAGAGCATGAGATAGGAGGCGAAGGGAAATCGATAAAGATGGAGTACTCTGATAATGCTCCCTGCCTAGACAATGCCAAGCAAGAACCTCTCATTATGCTTCCTAATCAATCTCAATGGTGAGTCGTGGAAACTCTTAAATACATAGTCCCAAATCTAGGTCAACTATACCCTAACTCATACATGTCCCGGAGGAGAGATTAGATAACCTCCTCAACCCAATTAGTGACCTAACACTTTGGTCCAGTGGAAGGTCCCTAACCATGATTAAGCTCCCAGATACCAAGATCACCACCGCTTCACCCGCTGCATCGCCAAGAACTAAGCTCCGGCCGAGGGTCATCCTTAGACCATTTACTCTATTATGGTCGCAAAGAACTCGAGGAACGGAGGTAGAATCTCATCAGCATCGAGGGAAAGGGACGCCCCTGCACCTCTACTCATCCCTGATCAAACCCCTCTCCAACCTAGCTTTGTCTAAAAGCTCTGTGAGTAGTCCACCGCAAGGTTACCAACAAGAACTCTCAACCCTAGTGTCACTCTAGGGGAAATGCTCATACAATCAAGCATCTCAAGGTTGAACCTGACAACAAACATCAATTAATTGAAAGCATAATAAAGAGAGTTCAATGAAACAAATACATCCTAGGGTTCACAAACTACCCAAGTACTCCACTAGGGGTTTAGCACTCCATGGAGCTGATACAATCAAAGAAATAGAATGTGACCAATGAATCAATAGAGAACTTTGATAGTACATGTCGGCTGGTCTTAGGAGTCCTCTACTGTCGCCCATCCGTCTGATAGCGCCGAGCTCGACACAACTTTCTTCTTCCATGAACGATATTGACGTGAGAACCTCTCCAAAACTCTTAGTTAATACCTCTCAACAGAGCTGAACACTTTCTGTTGGGGAAAAGATAGAGAAAAGAATATCGAAATCGGGCTGAATCGGCTAGGAAGTCGAATCGGGCATCCACATGGTCCTATGGATTTGTCACACGCCCTTGTGGAATTTCCACGGGCAGTACTTTACGTCCGAGGGTTCTCCCGAATCCTCGCTTTCTCGGCCGGCTAGAATAGTGCTGCCACATCACTGCTATGTGTTTGCTACAGTATCTGCCTGTGCAAGATTTTCCCGTCGAATCTCATAGTTTCATCGGTGAGCGGGCACATCGTCACGCCGGATAGCTTTGAATGATGACAAGTTGGTGGAGATCTCGCTCTATATGCATAAGTCGGGACGCTGAGTGTGATCGATGTGCTCTCCAAATGGTTGTGTCTCAAATACAGCTGAGTGCTGGCACACACCTCCAAGATCATTCCAGCCCGCGTGCTTGAACTCAGCAGATTTCCTCCAATAGGGTGGCATTATGCATTGGTTTCTCCTTTGGCCTCATTAACCCTGCCTGCATGAAAGTAATATAAAACAGATTACATGTGAAACACGAATAGTAACTGTTCACTATAAGGAAAGAATGCTCTCAGATTCCGATAAGCGCTTGTGTGATATTAATGCAAAGCATTCTTTCCTTATGTGGAGCATTACCTTCCTCGGGTTTTTACACCAATATGTGTGTTTTTATGTTACTTTCGTGCAGTATGGTTGTGAGGCCGATTATGAAGGAAAGAAAACCAATGGGACATAATACACCGATTTTGGGGGAAATTTTGCTAAAGTTCAAACGCCAAGACATAGGTCGGTGTGAGATGCTAGAGTGTGCTACCCTCCTCGTGATTCAAATTGGCACATCCATTTGAGGGGCACAAGGCGCCACACTCGAGCATTCCAACTTATAATATAGAACAAGAGCTCCAAAGAACTTGTCTATCATTGAAGAAGCATGTGATCCACGACGCGAACGCAGGTCTGCTTATGCTATCCCCGATGAAAGCATGGATTAGGGAAGCTGATTCAGGGCCGGATAATCGTAGAAGCGACCCACGACGGAACAAGAGCAATCAGAGAGAGACTATTTACTACCACGACGAGAAAACAGTATTCAGAGAACCCACACCTGCGCAGTGGAAATTATCCACTACTGGTGTGGAAATTCGCACATGGGCGGTGAAAGATCCACAGGCCCTCGGTGGTCGCCCCGATTAGAGCCCATTTAAAAGCCAATTTAGCCCCGATTTTCAAAGATTCTTCTCTCCATCTTTTCCCCAACCTTGAGAGAGGGTTTCTGCTAGGGTATTGAGAGGCATTGGGCCAAGGTTTTCGGGAGAGGTTCTACGGCTCCTCACACTCGCCATTCCTTAGGCAAGAAGGTTGGTAGGGGAGCCTGGCCGAGGCGTATCCTGCACACCGGACGAGGGAATCTTTCGACGACTAGGTAGAGGACTCTTCCATAAGACCAATGGACACGACTATCACGAGCTTTCCTCTATGGGATTCATTGCTTTTTACATTCAATTTCTTTTGATCGTACTTTAGCTCCATGGAGAGCTACCCTAGTGGGTACTCTGGGTGATTGTGAACCCTAGGATGTATTCGCTTCTTTCGAAACTCTTTTATTATGCTTTCACTAAACTGATTGTTTATTGTGAGTTCCAAACCCTGTTCTGCCTGATTGTATGAACGATTCTCTCCCTAGAGTGACACTAGGGTTGAGGAGTTCTTGTTGGTAACCCATGTGAGTGAGTGACACACACCACTGCAGCTGCTAGACAAAGCTAGTGCTCGGGAGAGGGCTGCGAAGGTGAGTCGAGAGGCACAGGTGGAGTCCCCTTCCTCCGGGACGGATAGATTCTCACCTCCGCTCCCGAGTTCTTTACGGCCATAATAGAGTGAATGGTCCAAGGGATGACCTCCGCCGGGGCTTAGTTGCACGTGCAACGGAGTGAAGCGCTCGAGGTGATCTGTAGTATCTAGGGCTGACCGTGGTTGGTGGACCTTCCACCGGACCATAGCTAGGCCTATAATGCTGAAGAGAGATTTATCACTTGGAATCCCTAGAGCGCTCTTTGGCAACTCTTCTATTCAAGTAGGTTACAGGTTATCTAATCTCCTCATCCTAGACATGTATAAAGTTAGCATAGTTGACCTTAGATTTGGGACTATGTAATTATACCACGACTACCATTGCATCGATTAGAAGCATAATAAAGGATTCCCGCACTTGAAACAATTATCCTAGGTGGAGCATTACTCGAGGACCCATCTTTATCGATTGCCTTACCTCATTTACTCGTGTGCTCTTTACTTGTTGCTTTTACTTTTGAGAATTGAATCGTTGTCACACTTATCACTATTGATCTTTCAAGCATAGCTAAGAAGTGATTGTTTTTTCCCTACTCCCCAGGATTCGACACCCGCTCATCCGGATTATTACTTCTATT
>NC_052490.1:12129715-12190174 GCF_009730915.1 Dioscorea cayenensis subsp. rotundata
CATTACGTATTGCTCTGGCGTTTCTAGTGTCCCCCATTTATCAGGTTATAAAAGAAAACAATGGTTAAAGATTTCTGTTTTTTTATTCAAAACTGATAATTATAAGTTTTCCTTTTTCTTCTTATAAGTCTCCATGGTTTTCACACGACTCCCAAGCCTTTTATATTAAACCTAATCCTAGTTTTCTAAATAAAACACCCATATTTTAATCAAAACTCCTAATCTTTTATGTTTTAGAATGTTCGTTTTCATTTTAATCAAAACAATAATCGTATGTTTTCCATAGGAAATGGCCCCTCTTTTCTATTTTTAGTCAAAAACCAAATCTCATGGCCTGCTTTGAATGATGCATGAGACATCTCTCTGTAAAAGAAAACACAGGATTAGAATTTTTATTCAAAAATAGGTGGACTTAGCCGGAAAAGCAGCCATGGTGACTGCAGTTTTGATTAAAAATACGCATATCTAAATAAACAATCTTAATAATAAGTCTACAAAACACATATAATCGCTATAGGATTTAAGTTTTGATTAAAAACAAAAAAATTGGGGATATTTCCAAAAGAAAACATAGGATTATGGTTTTGATTCAAAAATAGCAGACATTCCTAAACAAAAACATAGGAATAGGGTTTTGAATAAAAAAATAGGAGGCATTCGAAAAACAAAAAACTAGGATTAGGGTTTTTATAAATAAATATGGAAACCATAATCTTATGTTTTCTTTTAAGGCTATCTCCTTATTTTCTTAACTGGCCAAAACCCTAATCCCATAGTTTCTATTTTGAATGACCGCTACTCAGTTTTTAATCAGCAAAACCTAATGACTATGTTCTCTTTATTCAAAACACTTACATCTTATAAGTCTTTTCGTGAATGCTTCCTATTTTTTGATAAAAATCCTATTTCTATGTTTTCTTTTCAGAATGTCTCATATCTTTTAATCAAAACCCCGAATGTTATTTTTTTTTTCTTAATGTCTACTATTTTTTATTCAAAACCTAATCATATGCTTTTCTAGTAGTAATGTCTCCTATCTTTCAATCAAAACCCTAATTCTATGTTTTGTTTTCGAAAAGTATCATATTTTCAATAAAAACCCTAATCCTGTGTTTCTTTTCAGAATGTCTACTATCTTTTGAATCAAAACCCTAATCGTAGATTTTCTTTTTGGAATGCCTACAATAATTGAATAAAAACTCTAACCTAATGTTTTATTTTCGGAATGTTTCCTATCTTTAAATCAAAACACTAATCATGTGTTTTCTTTTTAGAATGTGCCCTTGTTTTTAGTTTTGAATCAAGAATATAATCCATTGTTTTCTTTGCAAAATGTCTCCTATTTTTTAATCAAAAACTTAATCTTTTCTTTTCTTTTGGGAATGTTACCATTTTTAAATCCAAACACAAATCTTGTGTTTTCTTTTCAGAATGTCTCCTATTTTTCTATTAAAAATCTAATCTTTTCTTTTTTTTTGGAATATCTGTTATTTTTTAATCAAAACCGTAATCCTGTGTTTTTTTCCGGAATGTGTTCTTTTTTTATTTTTGAATCCAAACACTAATCCTTCATTTTCTTTTCGGAATGCCTTCTGTTTTTTAATCAAAACAATCATCATATGTTATCTTTTGGAAATGTCTCCTATTTTTTGGTTTTTAATCAAAACCCGCATCTAAGAAAAAAAAGGAGATATTTCTAAAATAAAACATTACTAATCCTATTATTCAATCATATGTTTATTGTTTTGATTGAAAAATTGGAGACATTATAATAAGAAAACATAGGATTACGGTTTTGATTTAAAAATAGTAGGCATTCCCAAAAGAAAACAAAAGATTAGGGTTTTGATTCACATCTAGTAGGCATTCAAAAAAGAAAACATAGCATTAGGGTTTTGATAGAAAAATAAGAGACACTACAATAAGAAAACATAGGATTAGGGTTTTAATTTAAAAATAGTAGACATTCCTAAAAGATCACACAAGATTATTGTTTTGATTGAAAAATAGGAGGCATTCCATAAAGAAACACATAATTAGAGTTTTGATTGAAAAATATTAGGAATTCTGAAAAGAAAACATCGGATTTATGTTTTGATTAAAAATTAACCGAAATTTTTAAAAACAAAAGAAAAGATTTGAGTTTTGATTAAAAAAAATGATACATTCTAAAAACAAAACAAAGGATTAAGCTTTAGATTCAAAACCTAAAAATAAGACACATTACAAAATCAAAACATAAGATTATGGTTGTTATTTAAAAATAGTATAAATTCTTAAAAGAGAAAAAAGGGCCAGGTTTGTGACAGAAAAATAGGAGATATTCTTAAATAAAAAAAGAACATAGCTTAGTGTTTTGATTCAAAACCAATAAATAAGAGATATTAAGAAAAAAAACATAGGATTTGGGTGTTGTTTGCAAAATAGGAGACATTCAAAAATAAAACATAGGATTAGGGTTTTGATTGATAAATATGAGACATTCCGATAATAAAACATAGGATTAATGTTTTAAATCAAGAATAACAGACATTCCCAAAAGAAAACATAAAATTAGGGTTTTGATTGCAAAATAGGAGAAATTAAAAAAAACTTATGATTAGGGTTTTTATTAAAAAAATGAGACATTAAGAAAACAAAATATAGGATTTTGATATAAATATAGTAGGGATTCCAAAAAAAACATAGGATTATGGCTTATATTCAAAATAGGAGATATTACTTTAAGAAAATATAGGATTCCTGGTTTGATTGAAAAATAAGAGACATTCTTATAAGACAACATAGGATTAGATTTTAAATGAAAAATGTAAGATATTACTACAAGAAAACATATAATTAGTGTTTTGATTGAAAGCATAGTCGACATTTCAAAAACAAAACATAGGATTAGAGTTTTAATTGAAAAATATGAGACATTCCAAAAAAAAAACATAATATTAGTGTTTTGATTGAAAAATAGGAGACATTACTATAATGAAACTTAGGCTTAGGGTTTTGATTAAAAATTTAGAAATAGGGGGCATTTCCAAAAGAAAACATAGGAATAGAGTATTTATTCAAAAATAGGAGACACTCTGAAAAGAAAACATAGAATTAGTGTTTTGATTGAAAAATAGGACGCATTCCGAAAAGAAAACATAAGATTAGTGCATTGATTGAAATATAGTAGGCATTCCGAAAAGAATAAGATAGATTTTTTACTTAGATTGAATAATAGAAGACATTACTATAAAAAAAACATAGGGTTAGGATTTTGAATGAGAAATAGGAGACATTACTATAAGAAAAACTTAGGATTAATATTTTCACTAAAAAATGGTAGACATTGCGAAAAGAAAAGAAAAGATTATAGTTTTGATATAAATAGTTTATGAATTCCAAAAAGAAAACATAGCATTAGTGTTTTTATTAAAAAATAGGAGACATTACTATATGAAAAATAGTAGACATTATGAAAAGAACACATTGTATTAGGGTTTTGATTGAAAAATATTAAACATTCCGAAAGGAAAACATAGGATCATGTTTTTATTGAAAAATATGATACATTCTGAAAAGAAAATATCAGTTTAGGGTTTTGATTAAAAATTAATAGGCATTCCTAAAAGAAAACATAACATTAGAGTTTTGATTTGAAAAAATTAGTCATTCCCAAAAGAAAACAAACGATTAGGGTTTTGTTTCAAACGTGAAAAATAGGACACATTCCGAAAAAAAAAACTAACTATTAGGGTTTTGATTAAGAAAAAACAGACATTCTTAAATTAAAAGAAAGCATTTGATTTTTGATTGAAAAATAGGATTCATTAAAAAAAAGCATAGTTTAGGGTTTTAATTCAAAACTGATAAATAGAAGACATTAAGAAAGGAAAACATAGGATTCGGATTTTGTTTGCAAAATAAGAGATTTTTGGAAAAGAAAAAATATTATTAGGGTTTTGATTCAAATATAGTTGGCATTCTGAAAAGAAAAAGGATAGGATTATGGTTTTGATCTATAATTAGGAGAAATTACTGTCAGAAAACATAAGAGTAGCGTTTTGTTCCAAAAATAGTAGATCTTCTGAAAGGAAAAATATAGTATTACAGTTTTGATTGTAATATAGTAGACATTACAAAAAGAAAATATAGGATTATGTTCTTGATTGAAAAATATAAGACATTATTATAAGAAAATATAGTATTGGTTTTTTGATTGAAAAATAAGAGACATTACTATATAAAAACATAGGATTAGGATTAAAAATCGAAAAATATTGGCCATATCCAAAAGCAAACATAGGATTAGTGTTTTTATTCAAAAGTAGGAGACATTCCGAAAAAAATAAAAAACAATTAGTGGTTTGATTGAAAAATAAGTGGGATTCTAGAAATAAAACATAGGATTAGTGTTTTGATTCAAATATAGTAGGCATTCCGAAAAGAAAAGATATTATTAGGGGTTTCAATGAAAAATAAGAGGCATTACTATAAAAAAACATAGAATTGGGTTTTAAATGAAAAATATGAGACATTACTATAAGAAAACATAAGCTTAGTGCTTTGATTCAAAAATAGTAGACATTCAGAAAAGAAAACAAATGATCAGGATTTTAATTCCAATATAGTGGGCATTCCAAATAAAAACATAGCATTAGAGTTCTCACTAAAAATAGTAGACATTCTTATACGCAAACATAGAATTAGAGTTTTGATTTGGAATAATAGACATTCAGAAAAGAAAATATAAGATTAGGGTTTTGATTGAAAAATAGGAGGCATTTCGAAAAGAAAAATATAGGATTAGGGTTTTGATTGAAAAATATGAGACATGCTGAAAAATGCTTCGGATTAGGGTTTTGATTAAAAATAAGTAAACATTTACACAGGAAAAAATGGGATTGCAGTTTTCATTAAAAAAAAATGAGTCATTCTAAAAGGAAAACAAAGGATTAGGGTTTTGATTGAAACCTGGCAAATAGGACACATTCCGAAAAAAAAACATTGGATTAGTGTTTTGATTCAAAATAGTAGACATCCTAAAAGAGAGCATATGATTCGGGTTATATTTGCGAAATAGGAGACATCCTAAAAGAAAGCATAAGTTTAGGATTTTGATTCAAATATAGGAGACATTACTATAACGAAAGATTTGATTAAGGTTATGATTAAAAAAAGAAAAATAGGCGGCATTTCCAAATGCAAACATAGGATTAGTGTTTTTATTCAAAAGTAAGAGACAATACGAAAAAAAATAGCGTTTTGATTGAAAAATAAGAGGGATTCTCAAAATAAAAAACATAGGATTAGTGTTTTGATTCAAATATATTAAGCATTGAAGAAAGAAAAGATATTATTAGGGTTCTGATTGGAAAATAAGAGGCATTGCTATAAGAAAACATAGGATTAGGGTTTTGAATGACAAATATGAGACATTACACCAGGAAAAGAGAGGATTAGTGTCTTGATTCAAAAATAGTAGACATTAAGAAAAGAAAAACAAAGGATTAGGATTTTGATTCCAATATAGTACACATTCAGAAAAAAAACACAGCACTAGGGTTTTCACTGAAAAATAGTAGACATTCTTATACTCAAACATAGGATTAGGGTTTTGATTTAAAAGTAGTAGACTTTCAGAAAAGATCAAATAGAATTAGGGGTTTGATTGAAAAATAGGAGGCATTACAAAAAACATAGGATGGATTTTTATTAAAAAATATGAGACATGCTGAAAAAAAAACTTCAAATTAGGGTTTTGATTAAAAATAAGAAAACATTTCAAAAATAAAAGATAGGATTGAAGTTTTCATCAAAAAGAATAAGGAATTGCAAAAGGAACACAAAGGATTAGTGTTATGATTCAAACAAGGCAAATGGGACACATTCCCAAAAGAAAACATTGGATTAGTGTTTGATTCAAAAATAGCAAACATTCTGAAAAGAAAAAAAAAGGGATTAGCTTTTAGATTAAAAAATCCGAGACATTCCAAAAAGAAAACATAGGTTATTGTTTTGATTCAAACCTAATTAATAAGAGATATTAAGAAAAGAAAACATAGGATTCGGGTTTTGTTTGCAAAACATGAGACATTCCAAAAAGAAAATATAAGTTTATGGTTTTCATTAATATATAGTAGGCATTTTGAAAAGAAAACAAAGGATTAGGCCTTTCATTAAAATATGAGACATTACTATAGAAAAAACATAGGATTGGGGTTTTGATTAAAAAATAGTAGACATTTCAAAAGAAAAACATAGGATTAGGGTTTTCATTGAAATATAGTAGGCATTCCTAAAATAAAACATATTATTAGTGTTTTTGTCACGTCCCAGCCCCACAGCCGGGCCCGCAGACAGATCGGCCGCATCCAATGGTACTAGGCCCCACTGGGTGCAAGGCCTCAGATTTGACCTGGTCAGAGTCAACCCTAACAAGCAGATAAGAACAGTAACACAAAAGCACAAATAGGATACTGGAAACTGAAATACTACAAGTACGGACTTTAGCAGCACTACAGAATACAAATACAATCCGACAGTTTGCAAAAATACAGATACAAACAGAGTACAAGTCTTACACTCACAGAAAAGGAAAATAACAAGATACTGATAACGCAGACAATACGACTCTCTGACACCCCCCAGTCCTAATCTTGATCTTCTCCTGCGAAAGCAGAATACACAGTGTATGAGCCACAAGGGCCCAGTAGGATCGCATAAAACAACAGATATAGCAAATATTGCAGAATAATAGCTCATGCTTCATACAGAATGCAGAAAATATGCAAAATACTGGAATAATCCAAAAATACGAAAAAACACAGAAATACATCTCCCTGGCTAATAACAGAAATCAACAGCACGAGGCTGGATCTTAGACTATGAAGTCAGAACAGAACAGAATAGAACATAACAGAATATCAACAGCCGTAGCCGGATCTTCGACCGCAGTCGGGGGTAGCACTACTACAGAAAACATGTGCACATGGCTAGGACTTACTCCTCCTAGTTGGGCGAGCCAGAAATGGAGATGTACTAAAAACCGCAGAAAATACGGAATACAGACAGAGGAATTACTGAATAAATAATGCAAATAAGAAAATAAATAAATAAACATAAATACCACGCAAATAAATAAAATTATTAAACAATGCAATAATTAAATAATAATTATTGCCAGAAATACGGAAGTGTACAGTGCGAGAGCCTACCTGGCTCCGAGCTACAGAGTTGGGTTCACCAAGTCCCGCGAACTACAGCTCGGTATGGGTCTATCCAGACAGAATAATCTAACATAGGTTAAAAATCTTGGGCCGGGCCTAAATTACAACTGTAGCCCAAGCTAATTCAACAAATAAAAGAGTTCATAGCTAGCATGACAATAGAACAACCATGCACCTTAAAAGAAGCTTGTTATCCTACCAAAAATAAAGTACTTAACTCACTTGCCAATTAACAAAGTAACACAATAGCATGCCAAAAAAAATGAGTACATGATTCATGCTAGCAATTAAAGGTCTTCACAAGAAAATTGGCTAGGCAAATAAAATGCTCCAAGAAAGCTTTAAACATAACACCAGCCCAATTAACTTTCCAAGATTAAAATCAAACTTAACTCATGAATCTGAATATATAAGTTTCTATAAATCTACAATTTAAAATTCAAAAAAACCCAACCAAACAAATAATGGCCATAAAAAATAAATCAATATAGCATGATTTCTAGGTTACCTAAATTCAGAAATTTTCAGTCAAACACCACAGAACCTCATTAAGGCATGATTTTACATATATATATATATATATATATATTCACAAAGAAAACAAACAAAGAATGCTCTAGTTGCTTAATTACCACTCCACTTAACAACCGAATAAAAACACTCCATGACATGAAAAAAAAAAACATGCTCAACTAAATTCTCAGATTTACATGCTAAAAAATATTTAAACAAAGTTTTAACAAGATAAGGATTAAACTTAACACCATGCTATAAGATATGAACAAACATACCCAAGATTCAAGAACCAACAACACAAGAGATAAACATACATGTTTGGCACTAACAAAACAAATAAAACAAGATAATAAAAAATCTCAGAATTTCTGAAAAAAAAACAAGCTTACCTCTAAGCTTGTTGGTGACAAGTTCCAATCAAAAACCAAGCATAAAGAGAAAAGAAAATGACACCAAAATTCGGGCAAGATTGAGTTGTTTCAAGGATAAGAGAGTTTGGAGAGCAAGAAGATTGGTTGAACAGCTAAGCATATAAAAGCAACCCAAAAACTCCAATAAAAGCCCCCACTAATCAAAAACAGGAAAACCAATAATACACAATCAGGCAAGATCCGGAAATTAAGGCAATGAAACAAACATTGGCGCCCACTCACCAAACACCTAGTCAAACCAGTCAAAGATGAAGAAGAAAGAAATTTTTTACAAACATTACAGTTTTAATTGAAAAATATAAGACATTTCAAAAATAAAACATTGGACTGGGATTTTGAATAAAAAATAGCAAACATTTCTAAAAGAAAACATAATATTAAGATTTTGACTATAAAATAGGAGCCATTAAAAAAAATTAGGACTAACGTTTTGATCAAAAAATATGAGACATTAAGAAAAGAAAACATAGGGTTCTAGTGTTCTTTGTAAAATAGTAGGTTTTCCGAAAGGAAAACATTGGATTAGGGTCTCAATTCAAATATTGTAGGCATTCCGAAAGAAAACATGTGATTATGGTAGGCTTTCCAAAAAGAAAACATTGGATTAGGGTCTCAATTCAAAAATTGTAGGCATTTCAAAAAGAAAACATTGGATTAGGGATTTTAAAAAAAAAAGTAGTAGCCATTACGTAACAAAACATAGGATTAGTGTTTTTATTGAAAAATAATAGACGTTACTATAAGACAACATAGAATTAGAGTTTTCAATGAAAAAATGGGAGACATTACTTTATGTAAATATAGGATTAGAGTTTTAATTCAAAGATAGTAGACACTTCAAAAAAAAAAAGGGTTAGGGTTTTGATTGAAAAATATGAGACATTTTGAAAATAAAATGTAGGACTACGATTTTGATTAAAAATAAGAGACATTACCATAATAAAACATTAGATTAGTGCTTTTAAAAAAAACAAAAAAATAGCGGACATTTCAAAAGAAAACATAGGGTTAGAGGTTTTATTAAAAAATAGATGACATTCATAAAAGAAAATAAAGAATTATTGTTTTGATTGAAAATTAAAGGTATTCCGAAATGAAGAGATAAAATTAGGATTTTGATTCAAATATAGTAGGCATTATGAAAATAAAAAGATATGATTGTTGTTTTCATTGAAAAACAAGAGACATTGCTATAAGAAAAACATAGGATTTGGGTTTTCTATGAAAAATACCACACATTGCTATAAAAAACATAGGATTAGGGTTTTGACTATAAAATAGTCGACATTGCAAAAAGAAAACAAGGGATTATTGTTTTGATTAAAATATAGTAGACATTTTGAAAAGAAAATATAGCATTAGGGTTTTGATTGAAAATTAGGAGACATTACATATAAGAAAACATGGGATTAGGGTTTTGCTTCAAAACTAGTAGAAATTATGAAAAGAACACATAGGATTATTTTTTTTATTGAAAAATAGGAGGCATTCTGAAAAAAAAATATAGGATTAGGGTTTTGATTGAAAAATATGAGACATTCCGAAAAGAAAACATCAGACTTTTGTTTTGGTGAAAAATTAACAAAAATTCCCAAAATAAAAGATAGGATTAGTGTTTTGGTTTAAAAAAATGTGGCATTGCGAAAAAATAACAAAGGATTAGGGTTTTGATTCATAATTGAAAAAAAGGACACATTTTGAAAAGAAAATATACAATTCTTATTTTGATTAAAAAATAGCAGACATTCGGGAAAAGAAAGTAAAGGATTAGTTTTTTGATCGAAATATAGGAGACATTCCAAAAGAAAATATAGATTAAGGTTATGATTCATAACTGATAAAAAGTAGATACTAAGAAAAGAAAACATAAGATTCAGGTTTTATTTGCGAAATAGGAGATATTTAAAAAAACATAGGATCTGGGTTTTGATTCAAATATAGTAGACATTCCGAAAAGAAGATATATTATTACAATTTTGATTGAACAATAGGAGACATTACTATAAGAAAACATAGCATTAGGATTTTGATTAAAAATAGTAGATATTATTAAAAGAACACATAGGATTAGTTTTTTGATTGAGAATTAGGAGGCATTCCCAAAAGAAAACATAGGATTACGAGTTTGATTGAAAAATATGATACATTCCGGAAAAAAAATATAGGACTAGGGGTTTGATTGAAAAATAGGAGACATTGAGCTAAGAGAACATAGGATTAGCGCTTTAATGAAAAACCAAAAAATAGGGGAAATTCCAAAAAAAAAATGAAGGATCAGGGGGTGTGGTAATTTGACTTTTTCATATATATATATGTATATTCTTTTTCAATTATGTTTCAATTTGGTTTTCTTGAGTAATTTTAATTTAGGAGTGTGTCTTAGAGTGTCCTGAGTCATTAGAATAAAAAATGAGGTCAATCGGACACCAAATGAGCCATTTAGTGCAATTTTTCGTGCAAGCTTTTTGTGGCATACGGGGTCTATACGCGGTGGATAGAGTGATAAGTGCTTGTGTGTTAAGAATGCGAAGTATTCTTTCCATACAATGAGCATTACTTTTATCAAGTTTTAGCGCTAATACATGTGTATTTGTGTTCTTTTGTGCAGGTTGGGTTGTGAAGCTATGTTTTAAGAAAAGAAGCCAAAAGTAGATCGTGAATGCACTATTTGATGAAATCTTGGAAGGAACAAACGTGAAGACAGAAGTTGGGATCAAAGATAGGTGAATGTGTGCCAACCTCCATGTATTCAAGAAATTACAATGATTTAGAGAGCCACAAGGCAGTCACATTTGCGTATCCTGACTTATACATTGATAACAAGATCTTCACCAATGAACCCGTTTATTGAAGAAGCGAAGCGATCTACGGCATAAACGTGTGCCCATTTATGTTCCTCGATGAAAAGTGGATTCAAGAGTGATTTTGGTGAAACACTGTATCAGTTACTGTTCACAGCCGGCAAAAAAATAGAAATTCAGGGAATCCACACGGGTGTGTGGAAAATCCACAGAGCCGTGTAGATGCCCGATTCTAGACCTTTAAAAACTGTGATTCAACCCCGATTTCTCCATCTTTTCCCCTATATTTCCTTCCACCTTTCCCTATCTTTGGAGTTACCGGCGGCTTGGGTTTGGATAGGCTTTGGCAAGGCTTTGGAGAGGTTTGACGTCCTTCGACTCCGCGTTTCCTTCGGAAGAGAGCTATTTGGTGGAGCTTTCGTCGAGTACCGATCCGCCGAGGTGTGCGCTAAGTTTGACGAGGGGACCTTTGAAGACGACACGGCCAATCCACAAGACCATTGACACAAACACAAGGGGTTTTTCATTCATGGATTTCATCTTTTTACTTTTGATTTAATTATGTATTGTATTTTACTCCATGGAGAGCGAAACCCCTAGTGGGTACATGGGTATTTGTGAACCCTAGGATGTATTCATTTCATTGAATCTCTTTATTATGTTTTCAATTAATTGATGTTTATTGTGAGTTCCAATCTTGTAGGCTTGATTATTTTGAATACTCCCCGAGAGTGACACTAGGGTTGATAGTTCTTGTTGGTAACTCTTGTGAGTGAGTGACACACCATGAGAGTTAGACAAAGCTAGATTGGAAAGGGTTGAGAGGGTGAGTCGAGAGGTAGCAGAGCGTCTCTTTTCCCCTCCGGTGTGATCTATCCTACCTCCACGTTCCAAGAGTTTTTTGCGGCCATAGTAGAGTGAATGGGCTAAGCGATGACCTTCCGCTGGGGCTTAGTTGCAAGTGTAACGGAGTAAAGCGTTGAAAGTGATTTTAGCACCTAGGGCTTAATTGTGTTTAGGGACCTTCCACATGGACCAAAGCGTTAGATCTATACATAGGAATAGGGTTTATCACTTGGAATCCCTAGAACTCATTGCAATTCTATACGATTGCGAGGTTGAGAGGTTATTCAATTTCTCCTCTAGGACATGAATAGAGTTAGGCATGGTTGACCTTAGATTTGGCACCATGTATTAAAGGATCTCCACAACTCATTAATGCATTAGTTAGAAAGCATAATAGGCGGTTTTGCACTTGAAATGATTGTCCTAGGCGGAACAATATCCGGGTACCCCATTTATCGTCGATTGCCTCCCCTATCTTTTACTTGTACCTCCTTTATCTTTTCTTATTTTCATTTGTATTGAGTTTGTTTTGACATCACTTTCAACATATTTTCATTCTAGTTAAATAGTAATCTTGGTGGTTCTAAGCACTATGCCCTATGGATTCGACTACTCTCTCACCGGGGTATTATTACCCTCTCACCGCGGTTTACACACATATTCGGTCGTTTCATAGAGCCGGTATGAAAATTTCTAGAAACTTTCTGCTATGGCAGACAGGCTGTATGGGGCAGTATGGGGGCCATATGGGGGTCGTTTGGGTTTTAAATTTGGGGTTTAAAAGCCCTTTTTCTCATTCTTTTTACACTTTTCCTTAAGACCTTTTCTCTACCACTTTCCTCCTCCTCTAGAACCTTCATTCCCACTTTCTCAAGCCCATCATCCCTTGCCTTGAATAAAGAAGAAACTCGAAGATCTCTTCTTCCTCTCTTGAGAAGTGCTTTTCCTTTGGGTTTTGTGAAGCTTTGATGTAAGGATGTGTTACATTTGATCTTCTTCTTCTCCCTTTCTCTTATTTCGATATGCTTTGAAATTATTGATGGTTAATAATGGGTTTTGTTTGGATATAAAGAATAAAAGAAGATTGAAATTGTATAACGTTGAATCCATTGAGATTTGAGAGAGATCTTTCTTGTTCTAAATTAGGGTTATGGTAACACTGAATCAAGTTTGGTTCATTTTGCTTTTCTTGTTAGTGTTGCAGGTTGTGAATGTTTTATTCTTGTTAGATCTTCTTCCTAGAGTGTTTAGCAAACCCTAGCAACACTCATTTTCCCATTTTGAGCATTGTTCTTCATTTTAATTTATCAAAGTCATTGATGAGGCTTCATTGCTTGTTTTGGTTTTTTAAATGCTTCTAGGAGGTGAGACTTCAATCAAAGGGAAAGAGCCATTGGAGAAGTAACACCGGGGTGTTTTAGCTTGCCAAGTTTGTGAGTAGGGATTTAGTAAATCATGGGCTATAAATCAAGCATGCTTCCTAGTACTTAAATTACTTACCATTGAATGGTAAAGTTTTTGTGGTTAAAACTCTTGAAATGTTTTTCATGGGATATAGAGATCATTATGATTTATGACTTGGCTTATTTGATGACTTTTGATAAAGATTATATATATTATTTGTGGTTTGGAAACCCTATTTTTTGAAATTTATGCTTTCAAGTTATGTATTTGAAGATACTTGATATTCTTCTTATAATGACTAAAAAGGCATAAGTAAACTAAATTGAAATTCATCATGATGATGTTAATATTTTCAAAGATTACCCTCGTATGATATTCTTCATGAAAGTGGTTTCATTGAAAATGCTATAATCATGTTATTCACTCTTGCAGTAAAAGTTGCATATGTGAAAACTTGTGATATCTTGATGAGAATTGTGCTATCATGTTGATATTTATATACTGAGCCTACGGGCAAGATATTTGTTTAAATGTTTTGTTGGTGACATGGGGGGATCCCCAATACCTACTGTAGTAAGGGTTAGAGTTTCCACGGGCCGACCTTGTTGGGGTGGCGTAGAGTACTCGAATGAGGTTTCATCCTTTCAAGGGGCGCATAGAGAGCCTTAAAGGTGTGCAAGGTTGGGTGCCCAGAGTCACCACATGGGTTCCGCAATGGCCAACACCAAGATACACGCATCTTGGTGGCGCCTGACCTAACCGAGGCCACAGTTAGCGAATAGAGGGTTTTACGAGGCTAGTTGTGATACAATTGACCATTTTAAATTGTTGGTTTATTTATTTCTAAATGTTTTGAGATATGATTTATTAAAGAAATATATGAATTTGGATTTCATACTTGTATGGATTTCGTGGTGATGTTAATGGTGTTTATCATCTATTTCTTATATTATACTTGCTATTTAGAGTATTTTAAAAAAATTGAGAATTTAAGCATATTTTGGCGTTTTTTTTATTCAATCATGTATGAGAGGCAGTTCCATGTTTAGCCCCTCATTGAGTAACTTAGTTAGTCATCCCCTCTTCTTTTCAATCCTAGGTGATAGCATAGTAGTAGAGTAAAAGCTTGAAGTGCTTGGCAGAGATTATTTTGTAATTTTCTTAAGCTGTGTATGATACTTAAAACATTTTGTCATGTATTAGTAAGATCCACTAGGATATTATACTTTGATATTTGGTTTTCACTTGTCTTGGATATTCGTAACTGTGTCAGTTAAGACTATGTGATGTATGAGAGTTATACCCAGTGTTTTGGGGGATGTTATCCTTATTGTTATGGTTTTCTATGCTGTGATTATCCATGTTTTTATCTTATGTTTCAATGTTGTTTTTGTGTAGTAATGTTGTTGTATGTTCTCATTCTTAAATTACTTCTTCTTGTTATAGAATGTTGTATAGGGAATATGATAGCCTTACGGCGATCTAGGGTTGAGGCAGGTGTTTGACCTCTCCTGGGTCATCGTGGCGGTATGTCATGTGTGGAACCCACGGGACGGACCGTGACATACTTTAGTGGTATCAGAGCCATTGGTTTAAGGTTAGGTTTAGGTTCAGGATTAGAGAGTATAACCGGGATCTAGAGTCTGTTCCTTGATTGGGTCCGAAAGTTGATCTCTTTATTCTTGCAACTAGTGGATCCAAGTAGAGTCTAGCATGCTGCATTTGTTGCATGTAGAAAGTGTTTCCAAGGGTTGTCTTGTGTTTTTCTTCCAGTAAAATGACAGCACAACATTCACGCGCTCAACGAGGGAGAGTTACTTCCCTTGTTGTTGCTACACCAAGAGCTCAGAGAGGTGGGAGGCGAGGAGAACCATCCACGTCCTCATCTCCATCACCACCTTGGCAGGAGGCCTGTTTAAGGCATGATCTGGCAGTGGCAGCTTCTGTGCATGCCCTGAGGTTCAGGGAGCTGCTCCTGTGCCTGGTTCTTTTCCAACTCCTTAGGCACTGGATGTCTTTATTGCTCGTTGGGCTACCAAGGGAAGGCAGCCTACCTATCAGGAGTATCAGGACTTTTTGCATTATTGAAGGATTTTTGGGGGACAGACTCAGACTGTCTGGGCACCTATCCAAGCACCTGCACCAGCACCACAGGCCCTAGTAGATCATCATTCCCCAGGAGAGGCCAGTGGACCCATTCAGACCTTAGTTTGTCCAAGCTCCTGAAGGAAGCCCGACAGCTTGGATGTGCTTGTTTTGATGGCACTAGTAATGCCATGCTTGCTAAGGAGTGTTACAAGAGGGTGATTTCTACTTTTGATGATATGATTCTAGGTGGTGAGATGAGACTCAGGGTTGCTACTAGGCTATTAGATGGTAGAGCTCGAATTTGGTGGGAAAGTTTGAAGAGCAAATCATTTAGGTAGTTTACTTGGTCAGAATTCTTGCCAGAATTTGATGAAGAATGTTACACGGTTTCATCATGATCAAAAGAGGCATGAATTTATGAGACTGGTTTAAGGGAACAAGACAGTTACATAATACGAGACACAGTTGAAGGATTTGGCTGGTTTTGTTCCAGAGTTAGCATCTACTGAGGAGGTTCTTTGTTCTAAATTTGAAGTTGGTTTGAACTTAGGCATCAGAGAAAGAATGACAGTCACAAGAAAGCAAAACTTTATGGAGGTGGTACAATTAGCTTTGAGGGCAGAGCAGTTGGTTATGGAAGGCAAGAGAGTTCAAGAGAATATTACTAAGAGAAGAAGCATGGAGATGGGCCAACCTTCCAAGAAGAGCAGGAGTGAGGGTTCTGACAGTGCTCCTAGTGTCAGAGGTCCTAAAACCAGTTCCAAGTATTAGAACTGTTGGAAGTCTCACAAAGGGCAGTGTCAGGTACCTCGCAAATACATCTAATGTGGTCAGACTGGACACTTGAGATCAGCATGTCCAGAGCTAGGATGGGGTCGATCTGCACCATCATCTTAAGGCTGTCCTAACTAGTCCAAGGGTCCACAGCTAGTAACATCTCTCCAGCTATTACCAAGTCGGGAGCAACCAGCAACACTTTACAGCCAGGTCGCTAGTGACCATAGACCAGAGCCCAGACATGAGTTTTTGCCATGACAGAGGAAGAGGCCGAGTGTAGGCCTAATGTGATCATAGGTACATTATCCTTTTTTTCAGCATGACGCTTATGCATTGATTGATTCTGGATCAGAGCATTCTTTTGTTAGCACTGCATTTGCATGTCATGCTGATAGTAACCCTTCCCCCTTAGGGTGTGAGTTGTTAATACAAACCCCTCTTGGTGAGGAGGTAGTTAGGAGTTTAGGGAATGCCTTGTGTTAGTTAGTGGAGTAGTATTGAGGGCAGACTTGAATCCTCTGGAGATCAAGGATTTTGATGCCATCCTTGGTATGGATTGGTTGGATAGGCATCATGCTTCCATTGATTGTTTCAATAAGAAAGTGACTTTTCCTGGGTCCTCAGGACCTACAGTGGTGTTAAATGGTGATAGAAGAACCTTGTCCTCAAGTTTGATTTCATCCTTGGAAGCTAGAAGACTAGTGAGCAAGGGTTGCCCTTTGTTTTCGGCTTATGTGGTGGACACAAGAGTTAAGGAGCCAACTTTAGAAGAGATGCCAATGGTGAGGGAGTTTTCCAGATGTTTTCCCTGAAGAATTACCAGGTTCACCACTTGACAGAGAGATGGCGTTTGCTATAGACTTACTCCCTGGTACGGCTCCTATTTCTATACCACCCGACGGGATGGTGCCAGCAGAGCTAAGATAGTTGAAGACTTAGTTGCAAGATCTGGTAGACAAAGGTTTAATACGACCAAGTGTGTCACCTTGGGGTACACCAGTTCTCTTTGTGAAGAAGAAAGATGGAACTTTGAGGTTATGCATTCACTACCGGCAATTAAATCGAGTGACAATCAAGAATAAGTACCCATTGCTCGAGAATCGATGATTTATTTGATCAGTTGAATGGAGAAAAGGTGTACTCTAAGATTGACTTGTGACCTAGGTATGATCAGTTGAAGATTAAGTTAGAGTATGTTCCAAAGATAGCTTTTCGGACTCGTTACGGTCATTATGAGTTTTTGGTGATGCCGTTTGGTCTTACTAATGCTCCAACAGCTTTTATGGATTTGATGAATTGGGTGTTCAGGACTTATTTGGACAAGTTTGTCATTGTGTTCATTGATGACATTATGATCAATTCACCTTCAAAAGAGGAGCATACTCAATACTCGAGAGTTTTTTTGCAAACTCTCCGGGAGGAGCAGTTGTTTGCTAAGTTTTCCAAGTGTGAGTTTTGGCTCTATGAAGTAGGATTTCTTGGGTATGTGGTGTCAGGAGAAGTGATCTTTGTGGATCCAAAGAAGGGGGAAGCCATTGTTAATTGGGAAAGACCAAAGAATGTCACAGAAGTTCAAAGTTTTCTTGGACTTATTCATTATTATAGGAGATTTGTAGAATGATTTTCTTCAATTGCCTTGCCATTGTCGAAGTTAACTCGCAAGGAAGTGATGTTCTCTTGGAACGAGGAGTTTGAAAAGAGCTTTTAGACATTGAAGGATCGTTTGACTTCAGTCCCAGTACTTACTTTGCCAGAAAATGGGAAAGAGTTTGATGTCTTCAGTGATGCTTCTCGGCAAGGTTTAGGTTGTGTGTTGATGAAAGAAGGGAAGGTAGTGGCCTATGCTTCTAGACAGTTGAAGCAACATGAGTTGAATTACCCCACCCACGATTTGGAGTTGGCAGCGGTGGTTTTTGCTTTGATGATTTAGAGGCATTATCTTTTTGCAGAAATGGGCTGGATTTTCACATACCACTAAAGCTTGAAGTATCTCTTCAATCAGAAAGAATTAAATTTGAGCCAACAACGATGGTTGGAATTAATAAAGGATTATGATTTGATCATAGATTATCATCCAGGGAGAGCAATTGTTGTAACTGATGCTTTGAGTAGGAAGTCTAGTTCAGTATCTTCCTTGAGGGTGCCCTATGTGCAACTACTTTCAGTAATGAAGAGTTTGAGATTAGAACTTAATATTGAAGATAGTGGAACATTAGTGGCAAGTTTTATAGTGAGACCTTCACTGTTGGAGCGTATTAATGAACTTCAGGGTAATGATGAACAATTGGTGAAAGAAAGACAAAAGTTGAAAGAAGGAGAGGCTAGTGAGTTTAGGTTGAGAGAAGGTGGACTCCTATAATTTCGAGGCCGTGTTTGTGTTCAGATAGATCTAGAGCTCATGAAAGCTATTTTGGAAGAAGCTCATTCTTCAGCTTATGCAGTTCATCCAGAAAGTACCAAGATGAACAGAACAATTAAGGAGAATTATTGGTGGCCAGGAATGAAGAGAGAGGTAGCAGAGTTTGTGGCTAAGTGCCTAGTGTGTCAGCAGGTCAAGGATGAACACCAGAGATATTCTGGATTATTGCAACCTCTTCCAATCCCAAAATGGAAGTGGGAGCGTATAACTATGGATTTTGTGGTTGGTTTACCACGAATACCTCGAAGTTTTGATGCTGTGTGGGTGATAGTTTATAGATTGACAAAGTCAGCACATTTCTCTGGTGTTCATTGATGAAATAGTATGAAATAGTGAAGTGCATACTAAGTACTCTTTGGAGAGATTGGCAAAGTTGTACATTGATGAAATAGTGATGTTGCATGGGGTGCCAGTCTCTATAGTTTCAGATCGAGACGCCAGATTCACTTCTCGTTTTTTGCCAAAGTTTCAGGAAGCTCTAGGTACAACTTTGAAGTTTAGCACTACTTATCATCCTCAGACGGATGGCCAGTCTGAAAGGACTATTTATATAAACCCTTGAGGACATGTTGAGAGCTTGTGTTATAGATTTTCAAGGGAGTTGGGATCAACACCTGGCATTGGTGAAGTTCGCCTACAACAATAGCTTTCAAGCAAGCATTGGTATGGCTCCTTATGAAGCTTTGTATGGAAGGAAATGTAGAACTCCTCTTTGTTGGGATGAAGTGGTAGAAAGGAACCTTCAAAGTGTGGAATTGATTGATCAAACTATTGGGAAAGTGAAAGTAATTAAAGATAGATTGAAAGCAGCGCAAGACATGCAAAAGAGCTATGCTGACAATCGTAGAAGATTTTTGGAGTTTGAGGTTAGGGACAGAGTATTCTTGAAAATCTCTCCATGGAAAGGGGCTAATTTAGTTTCGAGGTAGGGGAAAGTTGAATCCCCGATATATAGGTCCATTTTTGATCCTAGAGTGGATTGGATCGATAGCATATCATTTAGAGTTACCGCCTGAATTGGAGAAGATTCATAATGTGTTCCATGTCTCCATGTTGAAGAAGTACATCCCCGACTCTTCTCATTGTCCTGAAGAACCACAAGTGGAGTTAAGAGAAGATTTGAAGTTTGAAAGTGCAACCAATGAAGATTTTGGATCACCAAGTGAAAACTCTACGGTGAAAGAACATACCTATGGTAGTTCGACTTTCCCATATATATATATGTGTGTATATTCTTTTTCTCTCATGTTTCAATGGGTTTTATGGAGTAATTTCCATTTTAGAGTGTGCATTAGAGTGTCCCGAGTCATTAGAATAAAAAATAAGGTCAATCGGATACCAAATGAGCCGTTTAGAGCCATTTTCAGTGCAAACTGTTTGTGGCATACGGGGTCCATACGGGCTGGATAGAGCCGGTATGAAAATTTCCAGAAACTTTCTGCTAGGGCAGACGGGCTGTATGGGGGCATATGGGGGCATATGGGGGTCGTTTGGGGCCTAAATTTAGGGTTTAAAATCCCTTTTTCTCATTCTTTTTACACTTTTCTATGAGATCTTTTCTCTTCCACTTTCCTTCTCCTTTAGAACCTTCATCCCCACTTCTCAAACCCATCATCTCTTGCCTTGAATCAAGAAGAAACTCGAAAGATCTCTTCTTTCTCCCGAGAAGTGGTTTTCCTTAGGGTTTTGTGAAGCTTTAAGGTAAGGATGTGTTGTATTTGATCTTCTTCTTCTCCCTTTTCTCTTATTTCGACTTTTCTTTGAAATTATTGAAGGATAATCATGGGTTTTGTTTGGATACAAAGAATAAAAGAAGATTGAAGTTGTATAACTTTGAATCCATTGAGATTTGAGAGAGATCTTTCATGTTCTAAATTAGGGTTATGGTAACACCGAATCAAGTTTGGTTCCTTTTGCTTTTCTTGTTAGTTTTGTGGGTTGTGAGAGTTTTATTCTTTTTAGATATTCTTCCTAGAGTATTTAGTAAACCCTAGAAGCACTCATTTTCCTTTTTGAGCATTGTTCTTCATTTCAATTGATCAAAGTCATTGTTGAGGCATCATTGCTTGTTTTGGTTGTTTAAATGCTTCTAGGAGGTAAGACTTCAATCAAGGGGAAAGAGCCGATGGAGAAGTAACACCGGGTTGTTTTAGCTCGCCAAGTTTGTGAGTGGGATTTCCTAAATCATGGGCTATAAATCATGCATGCTTGCTAGTACTTAAATTACTTACCTTTGAATGGTAAAAGTTTTGTGGTTAAAACTCTTGAAATGTTTTCCATGGGATGCAGAGATCATTATGATTTATGACATGGCTTATTTCATGATTGTTGATAAAGATTATATATATTATTTGTGGTTTGGAAACCCTATGTTTTGAAATTTATTTTTTCAAGTTATGTATTTCATGATACTTGATATTCTTCTTATAATGACTAAAAAGGCATGAGTAAACCAAATTGAAATTCAACATGATGATGTTATCTTTGAAGTATATTTTCAATGATTACAGTCGTATGATATTCTTGATGAAAGTGGTTTCACTGAAGATGTTATAATCATGTTATTCACTCTTGGAGTGAAAGTTGCATATGTGAAAACTTGTGATATGTTGATGAGAATTGTGCTATCATGTTGATATTTATATACTGAGCCTACGGGCTAGATATTTGTTTAAATGTTTTGATGGTGACATGGGGGGATTCCCAATACCTACTGCAGTAAGGGTTAGAATTTCGAAGGGCCGAACTTGTTGGGGTGACATGGAGTACTCGAATTAGGTTTCATCCTTTCATGGGGGCGCGTAGAGAGCCTGGAAGGTGTGCAAGGTTGGGTGTCCGGAGTCACCACAAGGGTTCCCAAACGGCCAACACCAAGATATGCGCATCTTGGTGGCTCCTGACCTAACCGATGCCAAGGTTAGGGAATGGAGGGTTTCGAGGCTAATTGTGTTACACACAAGCACTTATCACAGCTATAGTAAGAACTCCAACTGGGGCAATTGCCTAATTATGACTTGAGGTAGCGAACGAGACAGCAAATGGATGGAAATTCTCCAATTAACTTAAACTAAATGGCTGCCGCCTCTAGCTCTGGCATTCTTAATCTCGAAGGTCTTGGTAGAATTTTGCTGGCCCTGCCCTTTTTCTTTCTTGCTTAATGCCATCCCTTGCTTATTTCTGCAAGCTCCTTCCTTTGTTGAACTCTATCATACCGCTCTTCTATCTCTTTCATTGGCGCAATCCTCTTTGAATTCCATAAAAAATTACAATTGACTTTTTTGAAAGATATCTCCGTCCCAGTATATTACTTCTGAGTAAGGCACTTTCCAAAAGGAAGGTAAATAGGGGTTAACGGCAGGCGTAATAGAAAGGCAGAAAGGCAGTTGGAGGTGCGATAGGCTTAATGCAAGCAAGCTTAGTCTCAATATGCGCATTAGAGAAGGGGGGAGTTAGAGGAAGGTTGGCGTTTCGGACAAAAGGCTACCTAGCATCCCACCTTCCTGTCTTGACTTGTAGGCACAATCACTTGAGTCTAGTTCTTGAGCGCTTTCAATGAAAATTTTTTTTTAGTAATCAGCCATCAGCCCTCTTCAAGCTCTCCAATATAGATAGGAGAGGAGATCAACAAAAAAGTTCAAGGTTGGCAGCAAGCGTAAGTGCAATCGCAATCCCTACGAATATCATTACTCAATAGCTCTCGGGCCCTCTAGCACTCTGTTATGGCACAATAACTGACTATAGTTCTGGAGTTCTAGGTCCTCTAGCTATTAGAGCTAGTAGCTCTCCTTTTGGTAATGCATTATAGTCTGTCTTCCGTCCACCTCTCTCTATCGCCCTTCCTTCTTTTAGCAGGTCATCTCGAATCTTGAATCTTTAGTGAATCGATCGTAATTAGTCTGATCGCTAAAGGCTTATCTTTCTATTCCCCTTTCTGCTCTCCGATCATTGGTAGAAAATGCCTGTAAATTCCATTTCTCTCCTCTCTAGCTTGGAAATACTTCTTTCTATTGGCTATATATTTGTAGTCACAATGCCAGTTGAAGCTATCTTTTGGATAGAGATATACGCAAGTGCAGTAATTCAAGGCAAGCAGGTAAGGGCAGGTAGTAAAGGCAAGCGCATAGGCAGGGGATAGGCATTCAAATCACTATCTTAAAATAGCGTATATAAGAGAAATAGTGGCTCGTGGATCTTTTCTTCTTTTAGACAAGTCTAGTAGGCAAGGGAATCATTTTTGCAAGCATGAGCCAGCGGGAATGAGCAAACCAAACACACGAGAATGAATGACTCTTTCTTGGGTTAGGGGCTTCAATCCCATCTGTGGGAGAGATATTGGATGTCTCGACATCACTCCCCCTTTCAATAATCCCCGCTATCGATAGAAGCGGAATGAACGAGGCATGCCTAATGCTGCACTTACACGCCTTGCCGAACTTGAGGAACCTAGTGCGTCTCAAGACTAAAAACGCAACCAACTTGACTAGCCGAATCCAAACAAATAAGTAGCACGAGCTTTAGAGTATCAACACTACGGAAGGAATAATATATAAACAGCCGAGCTGACCCAACGAGCGTATGTACAAAAGTTGAAGCAAGCTAAGACCGCAGCGAGCCAGCTGACCAAACTGAGATGCCAAAACGGAGCTCCAAGACTACAGTTGCCGAAGCTGACCTGGTTATGCCATCCATAAGTAAAGGCACCAACTGATTAAAAGAAAATGCAGAAGCCTAAAACAAAAGTTCCATGTAGCTATGTCGAAAGCCAAAGCCTTCGCTCACTGGCTCAGAAGCGACTAGAAAAAAGACAAGCCAACTCGAGCTAGTAATAAGCCAGTTTCAAAGGAATCTGCCTATCGATCCGGCTAAGATGATGCCTGCTACTACTGTTGCTACTGCAATCTTCCGGAGCAGCAAGATAAATAAGAAGAGCCCGGTGAAAAAAGACAGAAGAAGAAGATAAGATATATAATTATCTCTTTTTTTTCTTATATTAGTAAGGATTCTTCTTCGAAACACAAATCAACAACAAAGAAGACCTTCCTTCGCCCCGGTAGTGAGCGCTGCTAGATCTTAATCAACTGAATATGGGACTGGGATATGCTCTTGCTCCCGACAGATATGCTGGGCGAGATAGTTAAAAAAGGGAAACTCGAGCCATCAGTCAACCACTGCTACCTGTGCTGGTTTGTTCGTATGGATATGATGGATCTCCCACCTCGGCGGGAACTTGCCTCTGCAACTTGCATCTATGCTACTTTAGGGTATAAACCCCCGGATCTAGGCGAGGTGATGGCGGGGAACTCCAACAGGTTTTGGCTTTATACCTCGCCTATACAATCATGCGACGAAGCCATCTTAACCTTAACACGCGCTACCCGACACACACAAAACAAAGAATTGCGATTTACTGAGCTTACAACTCAAAGATTCTTTGTAGTCTTTTCTGGCACACTCGTGGAGTTCGCTCGAAGTCATCACGACCTCTATGTTTGAAGCTTCAACACAGTCACTCCTTAGTAGCTCATTGCTACAACTTCTCTTTCGCTCGTTCTGTTCTTACTCACTTCAATCGCTCTCATTCAGTAGTGGTTTTTCAGTCAATGAAGAGGTCCTGACGCTTGACTACCTTAACGTTTCAGAGAGCTTCACGATAGATTAAATTACTGGCACGTCCGAATATGCGTATGTATACTGCAAGTGCACGGATGTCGAAGTAATAAAATACCCGGTGAGTCGGTTAGTCGAATCCATAGACAACAGGGCTACTAGTACTAAATTATTCTCTGCTTCCTAGCCTAATGATAAATGGAAAGGTGTGGTGATCTAATGTGCGAAGAAATGAATACCGGAGATAAATATACAAGGGTGAAATAGAGGGAGATCTCAATTAGTAAAAGTGGGGTATTCGGGCAATGCTCCCCCTAGGATTTAGGTATTAGGTACCGAATGAGCAAACTGTTTCTATGAAGAGTAAGTTAAGTCATGGAAATGCAAATATAATAGGATCCGGCCTCCCGATCACCGATACTTGTCCCCTACGAGGTCCTGGTGGAGAAATCGCTCAATCTCAACACCTCACACCAAATATGACCACAAAGCACTATAGGGATTCCAAGAGGTGTATCCGATTTCTAAAGATTGATCCAACCCTAATTCCCGGCGAAGGATCCTAACACCCTACAAGGTCCCAGCGGAGAAATCTCTCAATCTCATGCCTCACACCAAATATGGTTGCATAGAGCTTAGGGAACGGAGATAGAATACACCAATCGGAGGGGAAAGGGGATGCTCAGTATCTCATGACTCGTCCTCTAAACCCTCTTCGATCTTGAGATTCTAACCCTAATGGAGACCTCTATCTCACCAAGGAAACAAATCATGTAAACCAAATAACCAAAAGATCAATTAGGCAAGCAAGCATTAGGAAATCAAGATTAAAACTTAATCAAACTCGGATTAAATAGAAACACTAAGAAAATCCACAAAAGATGAGAATCCTATGGTTCACAAGCCCAAATACCCTCTAGGGTTTTAGCTCTCCATGGAGCAACATACAAAACACACCATCAATTAATGAAAGTACATTAAAACCATAGAAATAAATCCCCTAATATATGAACTGATGCCCTTCATGGAGAGCTTCGACGTCTTGAAGGACCCACTCCGAAGCAAGGTTCACCGGTGGCTTCCTTGATGCTATGATGGAGGAGGAATCAATCAATGTCGGTGACGAAGCTCCTCCAAAGCCGCAAAGACCTCCTCTCCTAACCCTAGCCGTCTCACCCCTCAAGGGCCGCAAAAAAGATGAGAAAGAATAGGGCAAAATGGCTTTTTATAGGCCTTAGACCGCATTTGTCACGAGCCCCCACGCGCCTGTGTGGATTTTCCACGCGGCCGTGTGGGCTGCAGGAATTTTCATGCGGGCGCATGGAATTTTCAAGCGGGCGTGTGAACAGTAATTTTTTTACAATACTGCTACAGTACTTTGCAGACCGCGGTCCAAACACTCTTCTCTTGAGGCCACATGTCCGGGCACACGTCCATGTGGTAGGCTATAAAACTTTTCTTCGTCGACATATCTTTGAGAGGTCTTGCAATCTTCACAAAGAGAAGGAACATGAAGATGTGGCTGTCTTTGTGCCCTTCCAACTAGTGAATTGACTTGAATCTTCTTGGAAGTTGGCACACATCTCCACCTTTATCAAATCCTCTCGTCTCTTGGTCGTTGAATAGAACAAGAACTCCCAACATTGTGTCTTTCTAGCCCATCTTTGCTTCCTTTTTACTGTTCAAGGCATTCACAACTTATATGCATAAAAGAACACCAAATACACAATATGAGATATAAACCATGGTAAAAATGATGCTCAATGCATGTAAAAACATATAAAAAAATATGTCTACTCAAGCACATATCAATTACATAGTATGTTTTTTTCTTTATCTTTCTCTATGTCTCTATCGACTCTACAAGTCTATACCTCTACCATTACAGGGAGTTGAGAAAGACCAAGACTACTTATATTATAGTAGTAGAAACCAAAAGAGATGACTAATTCGGACAAAGATTACTTTGGTTGTCCTGACATAGTAGAGCCACAAGCCCTATATAGATAAGCGACTAGAGCCGGCTTGAGATGGATTGGCTAGTGAGTGCTTTACCGACTATAGATATCGAGCATGAGGATGCATACCAGCCTGAGTATATGCACTTTATCAATACCAATGCTTGTGTGGAGCGAGACCCGCTACGGACGAGTTCGTCTAGCCCAGCTCCGAGTATACGAGAAAAGTAGGCGAGCATCCCGGATCCGCTAGGGGCTTTAATCCAATGGGTTTGGATATTGATGATGGAGCCGATCTCCGTTATGGATGGTAGGTTCTTTCTTTGAAGTGCTACACACCACTGTATGGGTCTTTCTCTCTCTGCTCTCATTGCCCCCTATTTGTAAAGTTGCACTCTTTCCTCAGCTTGGTCTGGGCCTTCAGGCAGTTTTTCTCTCTCTCTTGGTCTAGTCCTTCTCTGCATTGTCTATGTCCTCCTTCCTTTGTAGTCTGAGGGAGCATGTTTATTATAGTTGATGCTCGCTTGGGATAGGGTTCCTCTTAGCGATGCTTGGTCTATTCAGCTAAGCACGTGGTCCATTCTCGTCTCTAGCTCCGATTGCATTATGTGACTAGGCAGCTTCAGAAGGTAGCGAGTTGGTGACTATACAAGAGACTCCCCTAAGTTTATATATATATAAATCAGTACAAGTGAGAACCTGTCTTCCACTCACAAAACCTAGATAAAAAAGGGGAATTACCCGGTCCCATACCAACTACTATCTTTTTGACTTTTGAGCGCAATCAACCTCGCTCTAACGCCGTGTGTGGGTCACCACGAGTCATAACTCTAATTACGATCTTTCTGAGATTGAGTGTGCGTAGCGGCCCAGAGACGCTGCCGACGAAGGCCATACGCGCCTTCACGCAACCTAGGAAGCGCGCTCTTACGCTGTAGGCTCGTCCTTCGCTGCTTCTCCCTATCCTTTCCGTTGAGTATCTCAAGACCATATCTATGCGCATTGAGTATAGCCAAGTGGTAAGGCATCGGTTTTAAGTTACCTGGACTTGCAGCAGAATGAACCTGTGCCTGGTCTTTTGTGATAGCCAAATTTGCATTTAGCCATGGGCAGTGGGGAAGTAAGCAGACTAGGAATCCTCCGTGGAGTCATAAGCCTAATCAAACACAGAATTCTCCATGGAATCATTCACAGAAGCACCCTTATGGGTCTTTTCGTTTGGAAGAACGATCAAAACTGTGAAAAGCGGGATCGGCTCACTACTCCACATATTCAGAGTTGGAAGCAAGGGTTTTGGCTTTCTTCGACCGTAACAGAGAATTCCGTTATTTGGGACCTATAGGAAGGGGTGATGTTGACCTGGCGGGGTCGCTCCTTTCATTCCAGGGATTCAAGGACACTGACGAGGACTTTCTTCCTCTAGTCTTCTTTCATTCCAGCGATTCAAGGACATTTCACTCGTATGAGAAAAAAGATGGTGTTTAATATCTAAAAACTGGAAGGCCTGAACGATCGGAGAGGGATGCTGGCTCCATTCGTAGCTATGCTAACTCCTAGAAAAAAGAAAGCAATGATGAAGGATTCGCCCTGTCAAGTGCCGCTATGGCCTCGGCTTCAAGGCCTTGGTAAATATTATCTCAGTTGTGGAAATCCCGCAGGAATAAGAGGTACAAAATTCGGATAATGAGGGCACTTCTCAAGATGTGGCTTAAGTCCAACCTACTCCTCCTCAATTCGAGATAGGTGGACAAGCTACAGTTGATAATTTCCATTCCTTTCAGTTAACCTTGGGATGAAGGAAGATCGGTAACCGACATTTATGGGCGCAAACATGCCTGCTGAAGAGCAGGAAGTGTACATAGAATTTCTACGTGAATCTCGTGATTTCTTCCAAACAAAGAATTTACAGAAGATGCCTGGTGTAGTAGTCCCAATAGTGAAATAGTCTATGCGATTACATCTCTTGACGCCCTAGCCTAGCAGAAGCAAGCTTGTTGCATGCGATTCTCGCATACGCTCGGCGGCTCGTTCCTATCAAGCACCACAGGGTGCTGCGTGAGAAGCTGCTCAGCGCACTAGTTAAAAGAGGACTTACTAACCAACAACAACTCCTCTTTCTTATTGGCTTGGCCAACAACAGATCCTTTTTCTACCGAACCAACGGCTCCGCTTTCTCCCGAAACAAGAGATCCCGATCCTTCCGCGTCCAAAGAAGCAACATCTGAATCATGTATTCTTTCATTCGTCTTTTCAAAAGAAAGACTGCGGTTTTCATAACAATAAAGACCTGCATAAGCAATAGTAGCACTCATCACTAGCTTCTTCTTTGTTTAGACAGGAGTCCTTGAACTGGAGTTCGTACCAAAGTGCATAATATTTAGGGACTATGTGTTAACAGCGTACATAGCGTAGTGTATTCATGTATAATATACTATGGTAGGAAAAGCAGCAAGAAGCCGCTTGGCTAAGAACGTATATTTTTGGTTTGGAAATTGTCTGGGCGGCGAGTCCCGATGAGAGCTGATCTAGTTGATTTAGATCGTTTAGTTAGAGTTGATCGGCCTAAGGCATCACAAACTACCTATGCAAATATCATCGCCTTTTCGGGATCGAAGCCATGGCCCTCTTTCGAACCAGACAAAAATTTCTAGCCGAGACCAGGGTTACTTTATCCATTTTGCCTACACAACGTTCCTTTGCCATTGTTTGGTGGGTTTTGTAGCCAGAAAGGAGTTTAACTAACCAAAGGAACCGCCGCCCTCGCTCACACAGCAGAAGAATCGGCAGAGATCGCAAGGAGCACACGTGAATAGCCTTAGCGAGGCCTTGCCTGACGGGATGAAGTTTTGCCACTTACGTGACAAATAAGAGCATCGAAAAAGGAGAGGAAGAGCTACCTACGGCACTTTTGGCGGTGCTCTGATACCGACAGGCCAATACAGCCTAAGTGCACCCAGGCTTATTTGATCCTCTGGCTAACCGAGATTCTGCAGCATAGCTATAGCTATTATTTGGTCGGGCTAGCTACCTGCTTTTTTATATAAGCCTATTGAACCTCCATTCTTAACCAACAAGCAACGGAAATGTTGTGCGGTAGTTCTTCTGAATCTGATTTAGATTCCGAATCAACTCAAAAAAGGTGATATACATTCAATCTTCATTTGCCCAAAAACAAGATCTTGCCAATCACCACCACCTTTGTAGTGCGTTGAGCTTTCTTTCTAGCTTAGCTGCTAGCGCTTAGGCCTCTTACTAACTAACTCTTGCTATAGCGTACGCATTGGGCCGTCCTCGTGATATACTTTAAAAAAGAAAATTTCTTGCATGTGGCTATACTACCTATGCTAGCTTTGGTCCGGTTATGTTAGCTCATTTGGTTTAGCACTCTCTTACTCTATCTCTTCTTTTTAGCACCCCTTTTCTTCTGTGTTGGCTGGCTGAGGTGTGCGCTATTGGTTGGCTTCTTTCTCATCCAGCATCATATACCTAGAAATCCTCTATAATGGAAAAGAAAAAGCGAAACTGTTTGCTTCCTTCCTTAATGTTTCGTTTCTCTGATGTTCTCTTTCAATGGTAGTAAATCCAAGCATGCGCTCTACTTGTTCAATACGAAAACATTGGTGAGACTCCCCGCCTGCACCCCCCTTTAGCGGAAGCAAGCAAAGAAACTTAACTCACCATCACAAACAAGGGCCGGCTCTCACTACGAGAGGCCCCGCTCTATATATAGGGAAAAAAATTGTCCTAACCTTCATTATTTTAGTTGGGTTAAAGTCTAACGGAATAAAAAAAGAAAAATACTAGGAATCGTACTGAATTCCATCAATCATTCGGTTAGAAGTCCACTATTTCATCCTTTATGTTTCCATCGAGGGAGAGTACTCTATTTAAAAAAAAAGCAATCTATCCATTTGGATTCATCTTTTTAAAAGTAAGTCCTTCCCTCGTGATCCCTGTTCAAGAAAGAAGAAGGGGTGAATGACAACTAAGAGTTTTTCGATCGAGCGGGTTGAGGGAACGAGTGAGATACGTTTCTCAATCTTCTATTCTTTCGGGGGAGAAATTGAGCCCCAATCGAGTACACAAAGAAAGAAATCTGCGAGGCGAGAACATTCGAGAGTTAGTAGTATAGTAAGTCAAGATTAACTCCGTCAATTTAAAAAGCAATCGGAAACTCCTCTTACGCCAGCAATGAGTACTTGCCCTAACAATTGGCAAATTAGTGTAAGCAACAACAAGGCACTATGAGGACATTCATATTGGCTTACTCCTCCTGCTAGTCGCACCTTGTTGACTCCTTACTCGAGATGAGCTCTTGTTAATGGGCACTAGGCATAATAAGAAAAAAAGCGATTAACTAAACTAAGTTTTTTGGATCATGAATCTTCCAAGGCCCCACTCAAGGAATAAGGTAGTATACTACTTTGGGTCGCTCCAAAGTTGTCTTTCTTGATTCTCCGTTATCCATAAGAAAAGAAAAAGAGCAGCAACTTTGTCCACTAACAAAAAGCCATTCCATACAAAAGAAAAAAGTCCTCAAAATTACTACCGGCACTTCAACGATTAGGGAGTCAGCTGATTCAGATGGTTTTTGAAAGGAACATCGATTCACTAGTTCCAAAAGAAAGTCATATGAGCGACGATCAAAAAAAGTCTTTGATGATAGACCTTACCTTATGGTTATTATTCTTTTATGGTTCACACATGAGACATGGTTCCGGAGTCGAGCATAGCTCTTTTGTTTACCCATGGGGCCATGATAATAATTATCGTTATACTTCCCAACCAACATAGCCGAATATTAAGCAGTTTGAAGATGGGCTTTCGAGATGGATATTCATAACTATATAATCATAAATAGGAAAAACGCATTACAATAGGTCTGCAGTCGTATCTAGTCAAAATTGAGTGATTTGCTTTAAGGGTCGACAAATCTAGCCTCTCACAATCCCAGGGGAAGGATTGCTGCCCTAGACGGGTAAGAGTCGCCGTCTTGGTCTAAACGCTAAACCGCTTTCAAGGATTTTGTGTTGGTCGGATAAATGGATAAAGTAAGAAGCTACGGATAAAGGATTGATTGAGCGAGCTGCCCCTACCACGGATGGAGGAATAAGGAGAGTAGCTTCTGCCATTGCTAATCATCCCGCCTTAGCAGCTTTCTTCCCCCGCGGGACTTTGCCACTTTAGATTGAGAGGCTTGCCACTCTTACTAGCAGACAATCATGCTTCGTCATCAAGCTAAACGACTAAATGACGAATACGGACTAACTATTGGAGAACACCCGCTAGCAGCAGCTAGCCAGAAGTGAGCTCTTTTGTTTGAAATGGAAAACAAAAACCCTTTGCAACTACATTTCCAACGTTCAGAAGATTCCATTGCCCTATATGAAATAGTGCCATTGGGCCTATGATCAGATCGTGCGCACGGATGCAACCTATCCCTGAATTAAAGAGATGGATAGAAAAAGAGAGCTATATGCCACCAGTTCTTCCTTACTGGCCAGGGGATCTCATCCCTAAGCGGATGGGAAAGAGGATACTTTTGAATTCGGAATTGCCTTCAGGGAAAGGGCCGGGTCGTTAGAACGTATAGAATTCCGACTAGAGCTGTTCGTTCAGATTCATCAATAGCTAGTTCCTCCCTTCTTCTGTGATTCAGGCGATGTTGTGGATGTGGATTCAAAAATCTTGATGCTAGTGCTCTTGTCAGCTCGTCTGTTGTGTCAGTGACAGAAAGACAAGGTTGGTTCCACTCTCACACCACCCTCAGATCCTGAGAGGCAAACCGAATAGGAGGATGTAAGAGCGCCGAGACTCCACTCATGTCGATCTGAGACGCCAAAAAGTGGGATTCACGCTTTTTGTCAACGACCATTGACTGTCTCAGTTGTTGTCTGGATCTCCATTATTGTCCCTAGCATTGAGGAAATCCAACCATGTTAGGGGCTTGAAGAATTTCGCTAATCTCCTCGCACACGCAAAGTCAGCTATCAAGTACTGCTTGCTCTCATCCCGCTCTTCCTCTCTCACTCTTGCTTACCTGTCCGTTGCTTCCTACCTCAAGTCTTGCTTTCGGAAAGAATGGAATGCGAGCCAGCCGGATTCGAGATAGTTAGACCGAGGCTTCTCAGTCGGTTACCACCATCGGTTCCATCAATCAGATCCCTACCTCTTTGACTCCAATTCGATTCGAATCAGCTTCAAAGCCTTAGCCCTGTAGTTTGATTCGCTTGGATAAACGAGTGCGAGTGGAAAGCAGATACGAACCAACAAAGAAAAAACGATTTTCTTCCGTCCGTTTCAGGCTCAGCAGCGATTTGATTACGAAGCATGAAAGGCACCAAGTTGTAGCGCCGCAAGCCCCTTAGTCACGCTAGAAAAATCAAAAGCGAGTGCTTCGGGTTCCGAAGCGACAATCCAGCCCAGAAAAAATCTCGTGGATAACATGAGTCACCAAGTCGGATCGATAAGCAAGCTTTTCAGGACTAGCCAGTGAGGTGCAGAAGGAAAGTTCGGCTGATCCAAAAGGGGATTCCGTGGCAATGAAAGGTTGTTTTGCTTTGGCTTTCATAAAAGCCAAGTGCAGATTCAATTCCTGCTCCAGCGTGCCGTGATGAGGTCCCCTCTCTTCTTATTATTCCTCTCCTCAAACTTTCCCCTCTTCTCCGTAAACTGCTGGGCTGGAAACCCACTACTTCGATCTCGTCGACTCAATGAATAAAATGTCTAATCCTCTTGTTTCAAGCCCTCAGGAAGAAAAAAAAGTAGGTGTTGCGAAGGGGGAGTTCGGCTTGCTCGTCAGTCAAGGCAAGACTTTGGGTTAAAGTACCAAGGGGCCTCTGACCGTCGATCGACTTCCTCAATCTTCATCAAAAAAATTCCACCTCCTTTCGTTCCCCCTATCTCAACAAGGCTTTTTAGTAACAATCAATTAAGCTTAGTTGTTAAATGTACCGGATATGGAGGCAATACCAATGATATCTCTACTATAGAGTGGTATAATACATGTCATGAAAAAAAGACCTATAGTGAGTGGGTATTGAGGTAATAAATAAAGCAGCTATAGGCGAAAGAAAGAGCTCTGGACTAGAAGAAGTAGCTTGCTCCTAACACGGAAATACATACCCCAAAATGGATTATTGAATGAGACTTTGCATCCCATACCTCTTTCCTTCCCGTATTTGTTGGTACCCAGAGAATCTTGGGTCAATTCTCCTTTCGTACCCCCGTCACCGTCTGTCGAACAATTAATTTAGGAATTACTCGGTGCCAGATATAGTGATTTTCTTAGGCTGGAGATCCAGACACCAGAGATCCGTCAGTGGGTATTGCATCACATTTGTTGATTCATTGATCTCTTGGAAGAGTTCAAAAGCAAGGTACCCTGACTCGCTGTAGTCTAACTGAACTTTCAAACCTTTTTTCAAGGATTCTTTAGAGACAGTCGATTAAGCATACTGCGGTCACTGCGATGGTCACAAGCTCTCACTGAAAGGATCGGAACACACAACAGTAGGCCCAGGCTTAGGGCGCATGATCTCATTGACCACTCATGCTCATCTCGATAAGAAGACTAGACTCCGCTGGGGTACGGCAGCTGATAGCTAGCTTAGCCTTCTCGGCTAGTCTCCCCTGCATTGATCCATTGTGTTAGCCTGGGCATGCTTCAATCGCTTCCGTGCTCCTAGTTGGCCATTGAGGAACGTGATGCCCAGTCAAAGGCCAGTTTGTTTATCGTATTCTAGTACTAGGTCTGGTATCCTTCTTCGCTAGTCTAGGCTCAGGCTATTCAATCATATGAATTTTTTGAGGTTTTTTCTCCTAGGGAAGATTATAGAGTCTTGTCTTATCCGAAAAGGTATCCAAATCGACGGGGGCCAGCTGGGACTATGGATTCTTTTATTCACATCTCCTAATCTAGAAGATTAAAAAAAAAGTTTGAAGGCAAGGTTCGTTATCGGGTAAGTCTTCTTCAAGGTCTTCATCTGCTCCGCACCTTACCTTAATCGGCAGCCAATTGACATTCCCTTCGCGGAAAAGAAAGTCTTTGTCTTTCAACTTGGTATCAACGCCTCGGAAGGAAATTGACGTATAATAGGTTGACTGGATAGACCAAGACCTGTCTCGCAAGCTGTGGACTCAGGCCTTCCTCCTGTTAGTCGCTCGCCCCGCCTCTCTTCTAGTTGCAGTTTGCCCGAAGTCCCGCTAAGGCTATTTCGAGCTCACTTTAAGAATTGAGTCTTTCCTGATTCTATTTAGATAGATAGATTTCATTTCGAATGTAGGTCTTGTCTGAGTCATCTAATAAAATTTCCGCTCCCAGCGTACGATCTAATGGACCCAGGAAAGTATTTTCTCAACTTGCTTATGTTATGTTATGATAAGGCAAAATCAAATGATTATAAGATCTCAAGAGTAAGTGCACGAAGGACTGGCTCCTTAATCAACAGCAGCTGCCTCTAACCACCCGATGAAAATGAGACCCTCAACCTCATACGCTAACTCATCCCCCACGCTATATATCACGAAGTATACTAGTCTCTAGGGAGGCAAGATTGTCCAAATCTCAACTTCGATAACCGCTCAAAACCCACTTGAAGCTCGGGAATAGCAAATCTCATGCTTTCTTGCTCAGGAGATGACTCACGCGGCCGCTTATTAGCTTGCTTCTTCGATAAAGGTGCCATAACTGCAAAATTTTACGGAAAATAACAAGGTCCCCTTGCGTATATCCCGCAAGTGCATGGGAATGTCGAAGTAATAATCCCGGGAGAGCGGTATCGAATCCACAGGGAGTAGGGAGTAAAGACACTTAATTCGATTCTCAACAATAAAAGCAACAAGTAAGAGAGCAAAAGTAAGGAGGAGGTAAGGCAATCGATAAAGATGGGGTACGCGGATGATGCTTCACCTAGGATAGTCGCTTCAAGTGCAAGAACCCTCTATTATGCTTCCTAATCAATGCAATGGTGAGTCATGGAAATCCTTACATACATAGTCCCAAATCTAAAGTCAACTTTGCCTAACTCTATGCATGTCCCGGAGGAGAAATCGAACAATCTCAACACCTCGCACTCGCATAGAGTTGCAATGAGCTCTAGGGATTCTAAGTGATAAATCTCTTCCTAATAATAGACCTAACCCTTTGGTCCAGATGGAAGGTCCCTAACCACGATTAAGCCATAGATACTAAGATCACCTCAACGCTTCACTCGATTGCACGCGCAACTAGGCCCCAGCGGAGGGTCATTCCTTAAACAATTCACTCTATTATGGCCACAAAGAAATCGAGGAACGGAGTAGAATCTATCATGCCAGATGGGAAAGGGGGCGCTCTTGTATCTCTCGACTCACCCTCTCAATCCTCTCCAACCTAGCTTTGTCTAACACTCGTGGTGTGTCACTCACTCACAAGGTTACCAACAAGAACTCTCAACCCTAGCGTCACTCTAGGGGAAATGTTCATACAATCAAGCATTCAAGTTTGGAACTCACAATAAACACTAATTTATTGACAGCATAATAAAGAAGTTCAAAGAAACGAATACATCCTAAGGTTCACAATCACCCAAGTACCCACTAGGGATTTTGCACTCCATGGAGCTAATTACAATCAAAGAAATAGAATGTAAAAGCAATGAATCCATAAAGAAACCCCCTCGTTAGTCGTGTAGATGGTCTTGTGGACAGTCCTCTACTCGTCGCAAGGCATCCTTTGTCCGGCCTAGGATATACCTCGCCAGATCGATGCCGACGAAAGCTCTCCCAATAACCTTCTTCCAAATGACGCGCGATGTCAGAGCCGTAGAACATCTCGAAAACCCTAGCCAATACCCCTCAAAACCCTAGCCGAAGCCTTCTCTCAAGTTGGGGAAAAGATGGAGAAAAGAATACCAAAATCGGGGCTGAATCGGCTTTAAATAGGGCTGGAATCGGGCGACTCCACAGGCGTGGACGCTACACGCGCCCGTGCGGAATTTCTACACGGGCGTGGATAATTTCCACATGCCCATGTGGATTCTCTGTTTCTCTGATTTCTCGGCCGGCTGTGAACATTGCTGCTACAGTATATTCTACAGTGTCCTGCTACAGTATCCGGACGGTTGTGCGTCATAATGCCGAAAATGAACAGTATTATCAGTTCTAACTTCATTCTAAGCATGCATAACCCTTCTAATTGCAGAAACTAAACAACAATAACTAGTTTCATCGATTAAAATCAAGAATTAATGAAGAAAAGAAGGAAATAGGGCTTACCGATGAGTTGAAGTGTAAAACTTTCAATCGGCCAGGAAACCTAGTGAAAATCCCTCTAAAATGGTAGCACGAGGTTAGGAAAAGTGCAAATGTGTTCTCAGACAAATTAGGAGTGTGAGAATGAAGAGAAATGACAAGACTATAAAAGGAACTCGCGCCACTGACATTCTGTACAACCGCACCGGCGTGCGAAAATTACCCACGCCCGTGCGACTTCACATGAGAGACCCACAGGGGCAAACACATGCCCCTGTGGTTTCTCGGGATGACACCTTATGCTTCTGAATGCATCCACACGGATGTGCAGAAAATTCCCACGCCCGTGCGCCCGACCCACAGGGGCGGACGCACGCCCCTCTGGCTTCTCTATCAAACTGAGAAAATTCTTTAAGTGTTTTAAATGCCCATGCGGAAATTACGCACGAGGGTGGATTCTTACTGGGCAATTCACATGGGCAAACTCAAACCCTTGTATATTATTCGGGATCTAGGAGAAACTCTCTGCAAAGATCCAGACGGGCGTGCGGAAATTACTCAAGCCCGTGTGTTTATGGGAGAGTTATCTACAGGGGCGAGTCCACACCGCTGTGTTCTCTCGGGATAAATTTGTAAGTCTCTACCGAAAAATGCACGCCCATGCGAAAATTCCACACGGGCATGGACTATGACAAGATTCTTCACAAGGACGAGTCCACGCACCTGTACTCTCTCTCGATGAGCACTGAACAAAAACGCACTCCCGTGCGGAAATTTCACACAGACGTGTGTTTTCTTTAGACAATTTGAAAAACACTGCGAGGCTCGCAAAAAAATTCCTAAACATATAAATTAACTCAAAGCCTACCTTACAAAGCAACTTTACCCAGAGAAAACACTGAAAATAAGCTCAAACGACCAAAATTCTCTGCAAAAACACAATAAAACACACGATGACATCAAAAATCTACAAGAAAAAATCATAGCAAAAGCATTCAACAATCAAGACTCCAACACTCATGCTTATTTATGCAAACTCTAATCTAAGAACAAGGAAAACAGTAAAAACTTGGGTTGCCTCCCAAGAAGCGCTTGTTTAACATCACTATGCTTGATGAACCTTGTCTTACCTAACGGGGGCTCATAGATGAAGGTTTTCCTCTTACCCATAACTTGAAAGTATTATGAGCATATCCTCTTGAAGGTATAGGGGGAGTTATCGAGCTTGGTACCACCTATCAAAGGTTCATTCAACTTATTTGATTCTTGCACATCCCCAACAGCCTTGGGGCATTTCTTGTGGCATCTCTTCGCCCGCTTCATCTTCCAGAGCACCTTCTTCATGATCCCAGGCGTAGATGGTACCTTCTGATCTAGACCAAGCGCCATTACTTCTTCATTATCCACCTCTTGGTGTAGCTACCCCTCATATGGGTCCGGATTAAACATTTCCTGCACATATTCATCAACTATCTCAATAGTAGTGTCAAGAAAATAAAGAATATCATCAAAGTCAAGAGAATACTATATGGCTTTAGCGAGGCGGTATGTGAGCTTATCATCTCCAACCCTCAGTGTCAACTCACCGCCGTCCATATCAATCAAAGCCTTGGAAGTGTGCAAGAATGGCCTCCCAAGTATCAAAGGAACATCTATATCCTCATCGACGTCCAACACCACAAAGTCTATAGGAAATATATACTTGTCCGCCTTGACAAGCACATCTTCAATGATGCCATCGGATGTTTCATTGTTCGGTCTGCCAATTGTAATGTCATCCGAGTGGGCCTAGGCTCTCCCAAGCCTAACTTCTGAAAGAAAGAATACGGCATGACATTGATACTAGCCCCAGAATCTGCCAATGCCATTTCTTCACCTAAATTGCCAATGTTGCACGAGATAATGAAGCTTCTTGGGTATTTCTTCTTATTCGGCTTGTCCTTTTGCAACACTGCCGAGCAAGATGCATCTAGAATCATGGAGGCACTATCCTCCAATTTCCTTTTGTTGGTTAACAAATCTTTCATGAACTTGGAATACCTAGGCATTTAGGGTAATGCCACAACAAAGCCAATGTTTATATGTAGTTGCCTAAACAAACCCATAAGCTTCTTGTACTTCTCATCCACTTGGTCATTCTTCAATCTAAAGTGATAAGGGATTCTTGGTTTGTAAGGTGAGGGTGCCACCTCCTCCTCCTTGGTTGCTTCCTACTCTACCTCTATGACCTCTGGTGCTTCAACATTGGTCTTCTCACTAGGAGGTCTACCTTCAACTTCATGACCACTTTTTAAAGCAATCACCTTCACTTGTTCTCTCGGATTAGTCTTAGTGTTGCTAAGTAGACTCCTTTGAGGTCTCTCTGATAGAGACATCACAATTTGTCCCACTTGATTCTCTAGATTGTGCAATGAAGCAATGTGGTTGCGAAGTATAGCCTCGACTGATTGGAACCATGTATCCGATGATTGCACAAATCTAGTCAAGGCCTTCTCTAGGTCAGTCATACGGTTGTCTAAACCTGAAACTCGATTCTCTATGTTTGGGGCTTGTTGTTAAAAACCCGGTGGTGCGGTGGTCTTTTGTTTCCCTTGGTTGTTCCATGAAAAATTAGGGTAGTTGCTTCAACCTAAATTGTAGGTATTGCTATAAGGATTGAATTGGTTTGCCATTACATTACCCACATAATCAACTTGCTCAATGTAGGGTGTACCACCAATGGCTATCCGGCAATCCGAGGGAGCATGTCCTCCACTGCATCCAGTACAATTAGTCATGGCCGCCACTCTATAAGAAATTAGAAGGTCTAACTTCTTACTCAATGATTCCACTTCGGCCGCCAAAGAAATGATTGCATCTATTTCATGGAGTCTTGCCAGTTTCTTCCTTTCCTGTATGTTCCACTGATAACTATTCATGGCCATTGATAAGTGCTTGTGCGATATGAATGCGAAGCGTTCATTCCTTATGTTGAGCATTACTTTTCTCGAGGTTTTTTTACACTAATATGTGTTTTTTTATGTTACTTTTATGCGAGTAGGGTTGTGAGGCCGAGTATGAAGGAAATAGGCCAATGTGGATCATAATGCACCTATTTTGGAGGGAATCTTGCTAAGTTTCAAACGGGAAGACATAGGTCAGGTGTGAGATGCTAGAGTGTGCCAACCTCCTCGTATTCGAGTGAGCATATTCATTTGGAGGGGCACAAAGGCAGTCACACTCGAACATTCCGACTTATGCACATAAGAACAAGAGCTCCACCAACATGTTTATCAATGAAGAAGCGAGTGATTCACGACGTAAACGTGTGCCCGTTTGCGTAACCCCGATGAAAGTATGGAATTGGGAAGTTATTCAGGTTGAGTGCTGTAGCAGAGCACTGCTGCACATACTGTAGAAGCACTGTTCACAGCCGGCCGAGAAATCAGAGAAACAGAGAATCCACATGGGAGTGTGGAAATTATCCACGCCCGTGTGGAAATTCCGCACGGGTGCGTGTAGCGTCGACGCAAGTGGAGTCGCCCGATTCCAGCCCTATTTAAAGCCGATTCAGCCCCGATTTTGGTATTCGTTTCTCCATCTTTTCCCCAACTTGTGAGGGCTTCGGCTAGGGTTTTGAGGGGTATTGGCCAAGGTTTTTGGAGAGGTTCTACAGCTCCGACATCATTATTCCTTATGAAGAAGGTTGGTAGGGGAGCTTCCATCGAGGCGTATCCTATACCGGACGAGGGAATCCTTGGACGACGAGTAGAGGACTTTCCACAAGACCATCGACACGACCATCGAGGGGTTTTTTTTGTGGATTCATTGCTTTTACATTCTATTTCTTTGATTGTACTTAGCTCCATGGAGAGCTAAACCCCTAGTGGGTTCTTGGGTACTTGTGAACCCTAGGATGTATTCATTTCATTGAATCTCTTTATTATGCTTTCAATTAATTGATGTTTATTGTGAGTTCCAACCTTGAATGCTTGATTGTATGAACATTTCCCCTAGAGTGACACTAGTGTTGAGAGTTCTTGTTGGTAACCTTGTGAGTGAGTGACACACCACGAGCGTTAGACAAAGCTTGGTTGGAGAGGGTTGAGAGGGTGAGTCGAGAGGTGCAGGAGTGCCCATTTTCCCCTCTGACGTGGTAGATTCTACCTCCGTTCCTGGAGTTCTTTGCGGCCATTATAGAGTGAATGGTCTAAGGGATGAACCTCCGCTAGGGCCTAGTTTCGCGTGCAATGGAGTGAAGCTTAATTTTGGCTAGGGACCTTTCGCTTGGACCAAAGGGTTAGGTCTATATCTTAGGAAGAGATTTATCACTTGGAATCCCTAGAGCTCATTGCAACTCTATGCGAGTGCGAGGTGTTGAGATTGTTCGATTTCTCCTCCGGGACATGTGTAGAGTTAGGCATAGTTGACCTTAGATTTGGGACTATGTAATTAAGGATTTCCATGACTCACTATTCCCTTGAAATGATTATCCTAGGCGGAGCATTACCAGAGTACCCCATCTTTATCAATTGGCTTACCCCCCTTCTCTACTTTTGCTATTTTACTTGTTGCTTTTATTGTTGAGAATTGAATCATTGTCACACTTATCACTATTGATCTTCCACATAGTTAAGAATCAAATTAAGTGTTTTTACTCCCTACTCCCTATGGATTCGACCCTGCTCACCTGGGATTATTACTTCGACAAACCCGTGCATTTGCGGGATATACGAAAGGGGACCTTGTCAGCCATGTCTTCCACTAATTGCAGGCTTCTTCTGGGGTTTTACTCATCATTTTTCCTCCTCCAGAGGCATCTAGTAATTGCCTTGTACATGGATTCAACTTATTATAGAAAGTCTGAATAATTATCCATTCGGGAAATCCATGTTGTGGGCACCTCCGTAAAAGATCCTTGATGCACTCCCATGTCTCAAACAATGATTCCAATTTCATCAACACAAATGATGATATCTCATATCTAAGCTTGACTGACTTCCCCGGAGGAAAGTATCTTGCAAGGAAAGCTTTGACCATCTTATTCCAAGTCGTGATGGATGCTGACACGTCCGAATATGCGTGTAAACCGCAAGTGCATGGGTGTCAAAGTAATAATCCCACATGAGTGGGTATCGTATCCACAGAGAGTAGGGAATAAAGACACTTAAGTTATTTTTTAACTCATGTAGAAGATGAATAGTGATATGTGTGACAAAATATGAAATAATAAAAAATAAAAGCAACAAGATAGAGAGCACAAGTAAGGGAGAAGATAAGGCAATTGATAAAGATGGGGTACCCGGATATTGATCCACCTAGGACAATCATTTTAAGTGCAAGAACCCTCTACTATACTTCCCAATTGATGTAACTATGAGTCGTGGAAATCCTTATTTACATGATCCCAAATCTAAGGTCAACAATGCCTAACTCTATACATGGCCCGAAGGAGGGATTAAATAACCTCTCAACCTCTCACTCGTATAGAATTGCAATGAGCTCTAGAGATTCCAAGTGATAAACCCTATTCCTCTGTATAGACCTAACCCTTTGGTCCAGGTGGAAGATCCCTAGCCACAATTAAGCACTAGGTGCTAAAATCACCTCAACGGTTCACTCCATTGCACTCGCAACTAAGCCCAAGTGGAAGGTCATCCCTTCGCCCTTTCACTCTACTATGGTCACAATGGACTCTTGGAACATGGAGGTAGGATAGATCACACCGGAGGGGAAAGGAGATACTCCGCTATCTCTCGACTCACCCTCTCAACCCTCTCCAATCAAGCTTTATCTAAATCTCATGGTGTGTCACTCATTCACAAGAGTTACTAACAAGAACTCTCAACCCTAGTGTCACTCTAGGGGAGTATTCATATAATCAAATATACAAGAATGGAACTCACAATAAACATCAATTTATTGAAAGCATAATAAAGAGATTCAATGAAATGAATACACCTGTGGGTTCACAAATACCCAAGTACCCACTAGGGGTTTAGCTCTCCATGGACCTAGATACAATCAATGAAATCGAATGTAAAAACAAAGCATCCATAGAAAGCCCCCTCGTTAGACATGGTGATGGTTTCGTGGAAAGTACTCTACTCGTCGCAAGGGTCCCATTGTCCGGCCTAGGATACACCTTGACGGATCGGTGTTGACGAAAGCTCTCCCACTAACCTTCTTCCAAACAGCGTGCGATGTCGGAGCCAGAGAACCCCTCCAAAGTCCTAACCAATACCTCTCAAAACACTAGCCGCCACTCTCTCTCAAGTTTGGGAAAAGATGGAGAAAAGAATGCTGAAATCGGGGTTGAAATCAGATTTTAAAGGGCTAGAATTGGGAATCCACACCCTCGTGTGAGCACCCCTGTGGATTTTTCACAGAGGCGTGTGGAATTTCCAGACGCCTTTGTGGATTCTCTATTTTCTTGTTTTCTCGGGCGGCTGTGAACAGTGCTGCTACAATATTTTCGCTACGATTTTAACTACAGTTCCTCAGCCGCTGGAGGTGCCTCGGTCTCCATCGATGCGGGCTGAGGCTCAAGGGTTGGCTGGGATGCTCCAGCGTCATCACCCTCATCCTCAGCTATCTCTAGGGGCTCGGTAGAATTAGCATGCAAAAACACATGCGAACCTGCGCACCATACCCATCAACCGCATCGTCTCTAGACCCAGGGAGCGGGTACACTCATCTTCTCGACCCCGCGAATCGAATCCAAGAGACCCATGCCCAGCACTAATCTCGTAATGTAAGGGCCCGAGAAGATCACTCCCAATCTAGCATACTGTCCCTGATGTTTGATGTAATCAGCCAGGATGTGCCCTAAGTGGATCGGTACGCGCTCTACCATCGAGTACAAATACAACAACTCCTGACGGCTCAGAACACCAATACTGTCACCGCGGCCATTCACCGACCTACTCATGATGGCGTGCAAATATCTGTATGCAGGTCGGGAAAGGCACGTGGCCTTAGACACCCCGGCTCGTACTGGCCTTGACCACATAGCACTTTGTAAGCTCTCTGCGGGGTCAAGGTTCCAGGATAATCAGTAGGCAACTATGCATACTCCTCATGTCATCGTGAATGCCTCCTCGATATAAAACCAAGTAATATGGAAAAGCTGCGTAATGCTCAAGCTATGATGGTGTCCAAATACTCCAAAGCTGAGCAGTTGCCCAAAGCAGCCGAAGCTCGCATACACTCTATCAAACTTGAGCGAGGAGAGCACCTCCGAGTGCAAACTCTCGGATGGTCGGGCTCTCTAATCGTCAACAAGCGCCGCCAACCACCATCCAAAAACAAGGTCCTCAACCTCCTCGATGAACTCATCTCCCTCTGAAGATCTCGCGGTATAGTCGTGTCCGGGAATCGAGTCTGTCCGAAGCGGAGTCTTGATAAGCGCTCATAGCGGACCTCATGTTCGGGAATCCCAAATCGCATGTCGATCGACCTCGGGGGATGACTCACGTGGCCTCTTATCGACTTGCTTCTTTAACCTAGGGTGCCATGATCCGCAAAAATTTTTAAACAAAATTGGTCAATCAAGTTGATAAAAATAATCTGCGAAATCCACGCGGTCGGTAGTGGAATTTCCGCTTGCGCCCAGTGTGGATCCACGGGGGCATGAGAACCGCATGCGACCCGCGTAACAACAATCCAAGAATACAATATATCGCCTTTAACTTCGTCCTAAACATGAATCATCTCTCGAATTGAAGAAACAAAGCCTTTTTAAACAGATTAATTGATAGAAAACATAAAGTGACGAAGAAGATGATGAAAAAGGATTTACCGACGAGGAAGAGTTTGAAAATGAAGAGCGACGAGAAAACTTTCGCTAAAAATCGCGCGCTATGGACTCGGGAGTGTAATGTGAGAGTGCTTCCAAGTGAAAAGGGGTTGTGAAGAAGGATAGAAATCATCCCCTTGTTAAACAAAATTCGCGACTTCTGACATTCTGTGCATTCATATGGACGTGTGGAAAATACCCTACGCCTGTGTCGCCCGGACCCACAGGGAAAGCACTGCGCCCACAGTGGCTTCCACGGTCATCGAGAAAAAAATATCAAGTCTCACACGCCTCGTGCGGAAATTCCACACGCCGTGGGTATTCACATGCCCCAACTCACTGGGGCGGCGCTCTGCATGTTTTCTCGGGATGGAGGGAGCAACTGCGAGTTTCGCACGGGCGTGCGAAGTACCACGCTCAGTGCGTGGTTCAGAAGGTTGCCCACAGGAGCGAGTCCACGACCCTGTGTGCTCTCTGGAAAATCTGCCCAACTCTGCAGGAATTCACACGCCCGTGCGAAGTACCCACGGCGTGCGCCCGGTTGCTATGGTCATCCACGAGGGGCGACCGCGCGCCCTGTGCCTTCTCTGGATGAGCTCGTAATACACATAAACGGGCGTGTGGAATTTCCACACGCCTGTGTGTTTTCTCTTGATGACTTAGAAAAACCTGCAGGCTCTGCAGGACTAATCTGAACATGTCTAAACACTCAGAGCCTGCCCTATTATGCAAAATTTACCAGAGAAAAACACAAAAATGGAACTCAAAATGACCAAACTTCACCAACTCACAACAAAAGCAAATAATGAATTCTTTTAGAGATCCATAATAAAAATCGCAGCACAAGCACTCAAAAATTGAAACACCAACACTTAACAATTTATTCATGCAAGCAAACTAAACTAAAAGATGCAAAAGCGATGAAACACTTGGGTTGCCTCCCAAGAAGCGCTTGTTTAACGTCACTAAACTTGACGTATCTTTCTTACCTCACGGGGGCTCATGAATGAAGGTTGCCCTCTTACCAATAGCTTGAAAGCATGATGAACAAAGTCTCTTTGAGGGTAGAGGGTGTACTAGCGAGCTCGGACCACCAAGCAATCGTTCGTCCAACTCCCTTGGCTCATGTATCGTCTCTAACTGAGTCTTGGGGGCGTTTTTCGGTGGCGTCTTGAGCCCTCTTCATTTTTCGAGCACCTTCTTCAAGATTCCCGGGGTAGATGTTTCCTCTCCAGTTGAACCAAGCATCAGTACTTCTTCATTGCTCTCCTCTTGGTCGAACAAACCTTCATACGGATCCTGGTTGAACATTTCCTGTATATATTCATCAACAATTTCATCAGTAGTGTCTAGAAAATACAAAGTGTCATCAAAATTGAGAGAATGCCGCATGGCTTCAGCAAGGCGGTCAGTGAGCTTATCGTCTCCGACTCTCAATGTGAGCTCTCCGCCGTCCATGTCAATCAATTCTTTGGAAGTCCGAAAGAACGGTCTCCCAAGTATCAAGGGTACCTCTGCATCCTCATCGACATCTAGCACTACAAAGTCAACTAGAAAAATATACTTGTCCACCTTGACAAGCACATCTTCAATGTTGCCTCTCAGATGTCGTACCGTTCGGTCCGCCAATTGTAGAGTCATCCGAGTAGGCCTAGGCTCACCCAAGCCTAGATTTTTGAAGAAAGTGTATGGCATGACGTTGATACTCGCTCCTGAATCCGCCAATGCCATTTCATCACCTAAGTTGCCGATGTTACACGGAATAATGAAGCTTCCCGGGTCTTTCTTCTTGTTCGGCATGTTCTTTCGCAACACCGTCGAGCACGAAGCATCAAGCACCACTGAAGCACTCTCCTCCAATTTCCTCTTGTTGGTCAATAGGTCTTTAAGGAACTTCGCATACTTAGGCATTTGAGCCAAAGCCTCAACAAAAGAGATGTTGATGTGGTGTTGCTTGAACAAACTCAGGAACTTCTTATACTGTTCATCCCCTTGGTCATTCTTCAATCTAGAGGGATAAGGGATTCTTGGCTTGAAAGGTGGGGATGCCACCTCTTTCTCTTTGCTTGCTCCCTTGTCAACCTCTATGACCTCGGGTGCGTGTTCTTTCGGCTTCTCACTCGGAAGCCTCCCTTCAACCTCACGATTGCTTCTCAAAGTGATCGCCTTCACATGTTCTCTCGGGTTGGTTTCCGTGTTGCCTGGTAAACTCCCATGTGGCCTTTCGGAAAGAGATTTCGTAATTTGACCCCATTTTGATTTTCAAGGTTGTGCAAGGGAGGCGGTGTGATTATGAAGTGTAGCCTCGGCTCGATTCAAACCTTGTATTTGCCGATTGAACAAATCTAGCCAAGTGTTTCTCCAAATCCGTCATTTCGGGTTTCCAAGCCGAAATTCATTTTTCCACTTGAGGAGCTTATTGTTGTTGTTGGAACCCCGATGGCCCCATGGTCTTCTGTGGTCCTTGATTACTCCATGAAAAGTTGGGATGATTCTTCCAACCTGAATTGTAGGTGTTGCTGTATGGATTCCCTTGAGGTCTCATTCCATTACCTACAAAGTCGACATTCTCAACTGAAGAAACATCACCAATGACGATTGGGTAATCGGAGGGAGCATGTCCTCCACCACAACCGGTGCAATTGGTCACGGTCGCAACTCTATTCGAAGCTATAAGATCTAGCTTCTTACACAAACTCTCCACTTGGGCTGCCAATGAAGTTACCGCATCAATTTCATGGAGACCGGCCACCTTTTTCTTCTCCCTCGCGTTCCACTGGTAGCTATTTAACCCCATTTCCTCAATCAATTGACGAGCCTCATCGGGGGTCTTGCTACCTAAGGTACCTCCTACCACCATATCCAAGAGTTGCCTTGTACTCGTGTTCAAACCATTGTAGAAGGTTTGAACAATCATCCACTCCCGGAATCCGTGTTGTGGACACTTTCGCAGGAGTTCCTTGAACCGTTCCCATGTCTCTAATAGAGACTCCAATTCCAACTGCATAAAGGATGAGATCTCATTCCTAAGATTGCCTGATTTTCCGGGAGGGAAATAACAGGCTAGAAAAGCTTCTACCATCTCCTCCCATGTAGTGATTGATGCCCTAGGCAATGAGTGTAGCCATTGCTTTACTTTCCCCTTTAAGGAAATTGGGAAGGCTCTCAATTTGATGGCATCATCGGTCACACCATTTATCTTCAGCATGTCACACACCTCGAGGAAGCTCTCTATGTCACTGTTTTGATCCTCATCGGCCAAACCATTGAATTGTGCGGACTGCTGCAGCATATGGCTGAATGCCAGTTTTAGCTCGAAAATTACAGTGTAATTGGAGGGCGCATAATACTCGATTGTGTCCCCAACACTGAAGGCTGGCATAATCGGATAGTGTCTGTTGTTGCTCATTTTGTTCCGCCATGTTATCAGATCCTTCTACTTCCAAATTAGCTGGATTAGGGTCGTTCTTGTCTGAGTTCTTTCCCTTTCCTTCGAAGTGTATATTCAAGCTCAGGGTCTCCTTCAATCAATATTGATGGATTCCCTCGGGTCATAACCTGGAGCTGTACCAAAGAAAAACAAAAAGAAAATCAGAAAAATGATAGGATAAGAAGATATGGAATAGAATGTGTGGTGAAATAACTAAGACAACAAAGTGCAAAGTATCTCTAAACACCTAACTCCCTGGCAACGGCGCCAAAAACTTGACAAGGTCCCCATGCTTATATGCCACAAGTGCACGGGTTTGTTGAAGAAATAATCTCGGGTGAGCGGGGTCGAATCCACACGGAGTATGGGAGTAAAGACACTTAATTTGATACTTAGCTGTCGCGGAATATCAATAGTGATAAGTGTGAAATTGATTCAATCTCAACAATAAAAATCAATAAGTGAAAGAGCAAAAGTAAGAAGAGGGTAAGGCAATCGATAAAGATGGGGTACTCGGATAATGCTTCACCTAGGATAATCGGTTCAAGTGCAAGAACTCTCTATTATGCTTCTTAATAAATGCAATGGTGAGTCATGGAAATCCTTTCATACATAGTCCCAAATCTAAGGTCAACTATGACTAACTCTATACATGTCCCGGAGGAGAAATCGAACAATCTCAACACCTACTTTTCGCATAGAGTTGCAATGAGCTCTAGGGATTCCAAGTGATAAATCTCTTCCTAAATATAAACCTAACCCTTTTGGTCCGGTGGAAGGTCCCTAGGCACAATTAAGCCCTAGATACTAAGATCACCTCAATGCTTCACCTCGATTGCACGCTGTAACTAGGCCCCGCGAGTGGTTCATCCCTTAGACCATTCACTCTATTATGGCCGCAAAGAACTCGAGGAATGGAGGTAGAATCTATCACGTCGGAGTGGAAAGGGTACTCTCCTGTACCTCTCGACTCACCCTCTAAACCCTCTCCAACCTAGCTTTGTCTAACGCTCATGGTGTGTCACTCACTCGCAAGGTTACCAACAAGAACTCTCAACCCTAGTGTCACTCTAGGGGAAATGTTCATACAATCAAGCATTCAAGGTTGGAACTCACAATAAACATCAATTTATTGAAAGCATAATAAAGAAGTTCAATGAAAATGAATACATCCTAGGGGTTCACAATCATCCAAGTACCCACTAAGGGTTTTAGCTCTCCATGGAGCTTAGTACAATCAAAAGAAATCGAATGTAAAAAGCAATGAATCCATAAAAGAAACCCCTCGATGGTCGTGATCGAGTGGTCTTGTGGAAAGTCCTCTACAAATGGTCAAAGGATTCCTTCGATCGGTCATAGGGATACGCCTCGATGGAAGCCGATGTGAGATCCGATGAGAGCACGGGTCGCCAGTAATACATCTCGCACAAGCACGAGAGGGTCGTATTCCCAAGGCCCAAGAAGCTACTATTACTTCCCTTTCGTCTATTTCCTAGCCCTAACACTTCGAAGATGAATAGTAATTCTAAAAAGAGAAAGAATTAACTACAATGAAATCCGGGGTACTACTACACTGATACTGAACTCAAGGGAGAATCAAACACCCGAAGGGAGTGATTTGGACCACGAGTCCCCCTTGGGTTGTCATTAAGTCCTCAATTTAGGATGAAATGTGAGATGGTACTTGGGCCAAGAGACTCCTAAATTAGCTAAACCCGATGGTCACGACAATTGAACCCTAATCCCATACAAGTATTAGGGTCGGAATTACTTCGCCCAAATCCTCGTGATGATTGCATTACACTGTGGAAATCTCTAATCGAAGTCGATACTCAAACTAGGTCCAACCCTAATTGTCGGAGGGGTACAAAATACCCGATGGTCACGGTGTATCGTACATGGATCCCTTCCAAGCCAAGTGCGTCTAGTACAAGGGCGATGGTCACGCAACCAAGTACAACCTAGAAGTTGAAATACAGAGTTCTCATGCAAATCAACATATCAAAGTACACAAGGCTTGAACCACAAACTACAAGATTCCATAAAAGAAATACAACATCTAACAAAGCATCAATAAAGATGATCATCCAAATTATAAACAATCAACAATAGAGTTCATCATATTCAAATCACAAATAAGTTAGTGCCTCATGATAGAGGACCACTCATACAAGTCCAAGGAACAAATAAACAAGAAAAGAAGTAAGAACAACTCCCTCTAGCTTTAGATCCCCTTGGATGGTGAAGATCTTGAAGATTTGAAAGAGATCTCCCCTCAAATGATGCCTTGGATGCCTAGGATCTTCTCCCAATCTTCTCCTCCAAAGCTTGCCTCCCTCTTGGTGAAGTCTTGCATAGTAGATCGCCGGTGGGAAGAGTGGGACGGCGGACTAAGAGGACCATGAGAAAACTGCCCCTCCAACCGCTCCCCCTTGCCCTAGAAAATCAGCCTTTTTATATATCCCGTCAGGTCCATACGGGCTCCATGCGGGCGCATGGAGCCCATGAAGCTCACCGCCATTTTTGCCCGGAAAAAGGTGTCGGTGCCTTGATGAAAAAGCATGTATTCATGATCATTTGGCGTAAGTACTATAGCTAGCCATCGTTGACAATCATTGTAGTAAAATCACTGTAGTTGTTAGTGTTCACAGCTCACAGGAAACCAAAATCTGCAAATCCACAAGGCCGTGTGGAAATTCCACATGCCTGTGTGGATGCCTGATTCTAACTTTTATAAATATTGTGAATTGAGACATTTTTGAAGTATCTTTTTCTCATCTTTTTGGCTATCTTTTGAGGCGCTGCGGCTAGGGTTTGGAGAAGCTTTGCCTATATTTTTGGTGTGGTTCTATGGCCTTCGCCGTCACATTCCTTTGGAAGAGGGTTATTGGGGAGCTTTTTGTCAGATTGACTTAGGGAGTCTGTGCCCTAGGCTTGAGGATGTGTGAAGCTACTACCATTTTTGAAAATTTTTTTGTTACTTTTTGTAGAAAAACAAGTCCCTTGTACTTAGAACAATTAGAAGTATACTTTGGATTGTTTTGAGTGATTTCACACACTTTCACACAATTTCGGGTTTGTTGTCCGTTTTGATTAAAGTTTTTAGCTAGAGCATTGATTTTTTTCATATTTAGTGTGGAAATTTCCCTTACTTGTAGAATGCACTTTTTGTATGATTTGGTGAACCTAAGGCCAAGCACTTCCAATGTTTCCTTCATCTATGGAGATAATGTTTTAATCTTTGCTTGAGGACAAGCAAAAGCTTAAGTGTGTGGGAGTTTGATAAGTGCTTGTGTGATAAGAATGCAAGGCGTTCTTTTGCTTCACAGTGAGCATTACTTTTCTCAGGTTTAAATGTTAATATGCTTGAATTTATGTTATTTTCATGCAGGTAGGGTTGTGAGGATGATTATGAAAGAAAGAAGCCAACGTGGGTCGTAATGCACTAATTTGGAGGAAATCTTGCTAAGGTTCAAACTCGAAGACATAGGTCGGGTTCCAGATGTCGGAAACTGTGCCAACCTTCTCGTACTCGAGTTAGCACAACTATTTGGAGGGGCACAAGGGTAGTTACATTCAAGCATTCTGACTTGTGCATATAGAATAAGATCTCCACCAACATATTCAGTTATTAAAGAAGCAAGGCGATCCACGACGTAAATGTCTATCATTTGCATTACCTCGAAGAAAGTATGGATTCGGGAGTATTTCAGGCCGGTATTGTAGAAAATACTGTAGCAAAAATACTGCAGCAGTACTGTATACAAACGGCTGAGAAAACAGCAAAACAGAGAATCCACACGGGCGTGTGAAAATTCCACACACCCGTGTGAAACATCCAGAGGGGCGCCCAAATGGGCGTGTGGATTCCTGATTCCAGCCCTTTAAAAGTCGATTTCAGACCCGATTTCAGCATTTTTTTTGTCCATCTTTTGCCTAACTTGAGAGAGGGTGGCGGCCAAGGCTTTGAGAGGTATTGACTAGGGCTTTGGAGAGGTTCTACGGCTCCAACATCACTCGCCGTTTGGAAAAAGGTTAGTAGGAGAGCATTCGTCGGCACCGATCTGACAAGGTGTATCCTATGATGGACAAAGGGACCCTTCCAATGAGTAAAGGACTATCCACAAGACCATCGCCATGACTAACGAGGGGGTTTTCTATAGATGCTTTGTTTTTACATTCGATTTCATTAATTGTATCTACCTCCATGGAGAGCTAAACCCCTAGTGGGTACTTGGGTATTTGTGAACCCTAGGATGTATTAATTTCATTGAACCTCTTTATTATGCTTTCAATTAATTGATTTTCATTGTGAGTTCCAACCTTGCAGACTTGATTGTATGAATATGCCCCTACTGTGACACTACGGTTGAGAGTTCTTCTTGGTAACTCTTGTGAGTGAGTGACACACCATGAGAGTTAGACAAAGCTAGATTGGAGAAGGTCGAGAGTGTGAATCGAGAGGTAGTAGAGCTTCCCCTTTCCCCTCCGGTGTGATCTATCCTACCTCCACTTTCCAAGAGTTCTTTGCGGCTATAGTTGAGTGAATGGGCTAAGGGATGACCTTCCAATCGCTTAATTACGAATGCAACCGAGTGAAGCATTGAAGTGATTTTAGCATCTAGGGCTTAAGTGTGGCTAGGGATCTTCCACCGGACCAAAGGGGTTAGTTCTATACATAGGAATAGGGTTTATCACTTGGAATCCCTAGAGCTCAATTGCAATTCTATGCGAGTTCGAGGTTGAGATGTTATTCAATCTTTCCTCCGAGACATGTATAGAGTTAGGCATGGTTGACCTTAGATTTGGGATCATGTAATTAGGTATTTCCATGATTCATTGTTGCATCAATTAAGAAGTATAATAGAGGGTTCTTGCACTTGAAACGATTGTCCTAAGTGGATCAATATCCGGGTACCCCATCTTTATCGATTACCATACCTTCTCATTTACTTGTGCCCTCTATCTTGTTGGTTTTATTTTCGTTATTACATATTTTGTTACACTTAGCACTATTCATCATCCATATTAGTTAAAAAATAAATTAAGTGTCTTTATTCCATACTCTCTGTGTATACGGTACCCACTCATCCGGATTATTACTTCTACACCTGCACTATGCGGTTTACACGCATATACACGGACGTGTCGATCAGAAAAGCATGCATCCATAAGTAAAACCCCTTTGTAGTCCATATCGAGGGTCTTGTAGAGCAGCCTCGTCTTCTCCAAGGGTTACCTCGTCAAGCCTAGGGTACACCTTACTGAATCAATACCGACGAAAGCTCCTCCAATAACTATCTTCCAAAGGAACGCGGTGTTAAAGGCCATAGAACCATCCTAAAAACCTTACCAAAGCTTCTCTAAACCCTAGCCGCGAGTGCCTCCAAAGATGTATAAAAGATGAGAAAATGATTGGGATAAGGTTTTTTCCAAACAGGCAGAAATCGTGACTAAAATAGGTCTAGAATTGGGCATCCACATCTGGCGTGTAGAATTTCCACATGCCCGTGTGTATCATAGTAATTAATTTTTCAAATTGGCATGTCAATAAGAATCGCCACTGAGATTTTTGTTGCGAGTGATTTCCTCAGCATCTACTCACAGTCTCCACCAAAAATACTTATGAATCTACACTTTCATCAAGGCCACATGAACCGAGCACACATCCATGCGGCGTATCACGCTTGCATCTTCAATAAAATCACATTTTGACAACAATCTTGTCTAGCAATGTACAAGTCGAACACATGAGTCCGAACGCTTTTGTGCCTCTCAATTTTTCATGTTCACTCGAGCACAACGGAGGTTGCTACACACTCATATGTCTTTGAGCACAACTTGTGTCTTCACATTTTTTTTATTCAAAGATTTCATCAACAAAATGCATTCATGATCTACTTTGGCTTCTTTCTTCCATACATGTCTCCACAATCCTACATGCACAAAAGTAACGCAAATACACATGTATGAGCGATAAAATGTGAGAAAAGTAATACTCATTTTAAGAAAAGAATATTTTCCATTACTAATACACAAGCACTTATCACCCTACAAGGTCCCGTGGAAAAATCTCTCAATCTTATGCCTCACACCAAAATATGGTTGCATAGAGTCTAGGGAATAAGGGAGATAGGGAACACTCGTCGGAAGGGAAAAGCGGACACTCCACTATCTTTGACTCACCCTTTAAACCCTCTTTAACCTTGGTGTTCTAACTCTAATGGAAACCTCTCTCTCTTCAAAAATAACAAATTATGCATAGAAAATAAATTACAAGGATCAATAAAAACATGTAGGTAATGGGAACACAAGATTAAAAACTCAAATAAACTTGGATTTAATAGAAAACCTAAGGCAAATTATTACAAAAGATAAGATCCTAGGGTTCAGATGCCCAAATACCTACCAGGGTTTAGCCCTCCATGAGACAAGTTACAAATAAAAAGATTAATACAATAAATAGCATTGTAAACCACGGAGAAAAACCCTTAAATTTGTAATGATGGCCATGATAGGTCACTCAACGCCTTGAAGAATCCTTTTCAAAAAGATAGATTGTCAAGGCCACCTAGATTTCTATGAAGGAGGAAAGATTGATCAAAGTTGGTGAAGAATGTCCCCAATCTTGCCAAAGACTTCCTCTAGAACCCTAGCCACTTTGCCCTTAGAGTGCTCATGAAAAGCCCCGCAAAATGTCTCCAAAGAATAGGGCAAATGACCAATTTATTGTCATAAAGAACTGCTGTCACGTGCCTTGATAGGTCGCTCAACGTCTTGAAGAATCCTTTTCAGAAGCTAGATTGCTGAAGGCCACTTCGATTTCTATGAAGGAGGAAAGATTGATCAAAGTTGGTGAAGAATGTCCCCCAATCTTGCCAAAGACCTCCTCTAGAACCCTAGCCACTTTGCTCCTTAGATTGCTTATGAAAAAGCCCCGCAAAAAATGTCTCCAAAGAATAGGGCAAATGGCTAATTTATTGTCATAAACATCGCAGGTCACGCTCCTTCATGTACCCTTGTGGATTTTCCATGCGCCCTGCGTCACCTGTAGCAATTTCCATACGGTCACGTGGAATTTTTCTACACTATCACATGAATAGTATCAGCATAGATCAAATGTTACAGTGTTTTAGCTCCCTTTACAGCCGCCAAACACTCTTCATTTGAGGCCACATGGTCGGGCACACGTCTATGTGGTAGAACATAAGACTTTTCTTCGTTAATTCATCATTTGAAAGGTCTTGCATTCTTCACAAAGAGAAGGAACATGAAGATGTAACTGCATTTATGCCCTTCCAACTAGCAAATTGGTTTGAAACTCCTTGGATGTTGGCACACATCTCCACGTTCATGAACTCCTCTCGTGTCTTGTCCTTGAATTTAACAATAACTCCCAAAATGTGTCTTTATATCCTATCTTTTGTTCTTTTTTTCCCTTCAAGGCATTCACAACCCTAAATACACAAAAAGAATACCAAATACACTATATGAAACATAAACTAACATGACTGAATATGTGTGTAAAACCGCAAGTGCACGAGTATCAAGTAATAAAATGCCGAGTGAGTGGGCTATCGTATCCATAGGGAGTAGGAATAAAAACACTTGAATCATTTGTTAACTAAGTGAATGATGAATAGTGATATGTGTGACAAGATGTGAAATAACAAAAGTAAAAGAACAAGCAAGAGAGCACAAGTAAAGTAGAAGGTAAGGCAATCAATATAAATGGGGTACCCTGGATACATCGCTCGCCTATGATAATCGCTTTCCAAGTGCAAGAACCCTCTATTATATTTTCTAATTGATACAATAATCAGTCATAGAGATACTTAAATACATGGTCCCAAATCTAAAATCAACCATGCCTAACTCTATACATGTCCCGGAGGACAAATTGAATAACCTCTCAACCTCACACTCACATAGAATTCCAATGAGTTCTAGGGATTCCAACTGATAAATCCTCTTCCAAGATGTTGACCTAACCCTTTGGTCCAAGTGGAAGGTCCCTAGCTACAATTAAGCTCCTAGGTGCTACAATCACTTCAACGCTTCACTCTATTGCACCTTTAACCAAGCCCCACAGAAGGTCATCCATTAGCCAATTCACTTTTACTATGACCACAAAGAACTTGAGGAAATGAAGATAGGATAAATCACACTCGGAGGGGAAAATGAGACACTCCCGCTACCTCTCGACTCACCCTCTCAACCCTCTCCAATCTAGCTTTGTCTAACTCTCGCGTGTGTCACTCACTCACAAGGGTTACCAATAAGAACTCTCCATCCTTGTGTCACTCTACGGAGTATTTATACAAACAAGCATTCAGGATTGGAACTCAAATAAAACATCAATTAATTGAAAGCATATTAAAGAGGTTCAATGAAACGAATACATCCTAGGGTTCACAAATACCCAAGTACCCACTAGGAGTTTACGCCTCCATGGAGCAAAAGTACAATCAATAAAAATCAAATGTAAAAAAACAAAGAATCCATAGAAAACGATAGTCATGGTGATAGTCTTATGGAGAGTCCTCTACTCGTCCAAGGGTCTCTCTTTGTCTCAGCCTAGGATACACCTCACCGGAGCAGGTGCCGTCGAAAAGCTCTCCCACTAACCTTCTTCCAAATGGAGCGTGATGTTAGAGCCATAGAACCTCTCCCAATCCCTAGCCAATACCTCTTAAAAACCCTAGCCGCCACCCTCTCATGTTGCGGAAAAAGATGGATCAAAGACTCTCAAATCCGGGCTGACATCAGCCTTAAATAGTGCTAGAATCAAGAATCCACTAGCCCATGTGAGCGCCATGTGAGCGCCCATGTGGCGCCTCGTGTCGTGAATCTCTTTGCTTCTTAGATATGAGACATGTTGGTTGAGATCTTGCTATACATTCACAAGCTCTCGAATGCTTGAATGTGACCGTCCTTGTGCCCCACTAAATCATAGTGCTAACTTGAGTACAAGGAGGTTGGCACACATTCTTGCATCTTGAACGGACTTATGTCTTAGCATTTGACCCTTCACAAGATTTCCACATTGGCTTGTTTCTCTAATATTTGGCATCACAACTCTATCTGCATAAAAGTAACTTAAATATACACATATTAGCGTTAAAACCTGATAAAAGTAATGCTCATCATAAGGAAAAACACTTTGTATTCTTATCACACAAGAACTCATCAAACTCCGCCACACTTTAAGCTTTTGCTTTGTCCTCAAGAGTTAAAAACATTAAAGAAAATACGTGATGAAGGAAATATTGGAGGTTCTTGGCGTTAGCTTCACCAAAAGCAAACAAAGAGAGATTCTACAAGTAAGGTAAATTGTAATACTAAATATAAAAATCATTGCTCTAGCTAAAAACTCGAATAAAAATGACAACAAACCGAGAAATCGTGTAAATGTGTGAACTCACTCAAAACAACCCAAAGTATGCTCCTCAAAGTTCTAAGTATAAGGGACTTATTTATCTACAAAAAGTAACAGAATTTCACAGATGGTAGTAGCTTCACACATCCTCTAAGGTAGCCCTTCCAAAGCTGCTACTAAGGTGGCTTTCACATGATCCGAGGGTGGTAGCTCTTTCTATCGGAGTGGTAGCTTTTTACTCATCCTATGAGATAGCTCTTTCTCCTCATTAGGGCATAACTAGTATCCGACTTATGAGGAGTAGCTTCATACTCATAGGTGGTAGCTCTTTCCATCCAACAAACACAACTAAACAATAAAACTATTTTGTTCTTCCTTTTTTATTTTTCTATATATTTTTTCAAATGACAAAAGAAACAACAATAACTAGTCCCTTTAACATCGAACAAGAGTTTCCAAAAGAGTTTAAAGAGTGAGTAGTGCAACAAGTGTCAACTCGTCCAAAAATTCCCACAAATTCAAGCAAAAACTAGAGCATGACATTCAATGTTAAAAATTCTCCTAAACTAAAGAATACAATCATTGTAACTAAGGTGAACCATCATTGGCTATATGAGCATGTATATCAATCAGAACTAATATAAAAAGTTATCGCACTATGACCTCCCCTCCACACTTAAGTTGCACATTGTCCCCAATGTACATAGCAAGCTCACTCATAATGTATATCCATTAAGAACAAATCGTGGAGAAGCCAATCAAAAACAATACTCCTAACTCCCGAGTTGCATTTGATGGAGCTAAATCCTTGGAAATGATGTTCCAACGGATTGTGAAGCATACTACGGCCAGGAGTGTCGGACGCATTTACCTGCGTGCCTATGACAAGTCTCAATTACCATGATTACAAGACCATTTTGCACGCATACATGAGGGGGTTTAGTAATGCTCAATAAAAACAAAAACAACTTCGAGTATATAAAAAGATAGGACAATGCATAAAAACTCAGAGATAACAAAATGAAAAATAAACTTAGAAAGAAAGTCCTTTATGAGTAAACAAGTCCAAAATAAAATGCAAAAAGTAATAAAAACAACGTAAACAAAATAAGTCAAGTATCAGAGCCTCGCTATGGCTCCTCTGCAGTAGTGGGTGCTAGATCGAGAGGATGTCGGGGTGGAGGTGGTAAGGCAATGCTAAATGGGCCTCGAGGAGTCCTTGGTCATAAGACTGAAATGATGAGGCGATGTCTCGCTATAAAATCTGCTGTAACGCGTCAAAATGTGCCATGGACTCTGTATACTATGTGGCCTGCACAGCCTGAATCTCAATAATCTATGCTCAGACCTCAGCAACCTATGCCCTTAGCAATCCTATAGCACTCTCGAGCCTCTCAAAGAGATCATGGGATCGAGATGGTGAAAACATGCATATGGGGATGGGTCTTCCGCCCACCTAGGGAGTAGCCTCGGTCTCCATCAATGCTCGGATGAGGTTTGGAGCAGGCTTAGAAGCTTGGCATCATCATCCTCATCCTCGCCATCTCCTGAGCTGGTAGAATCAAAAGCATAATGTAGGGGCTCGAAAAGATCGCTCCCAATCTGCATCACGCACTGATGTCAAATGTACTCCCTCGATGATGTGCCCTATATGGATCGGCTCGAGTGCTATCACGCGTCATTCAGCGGGACATGCCTGGGAATGGCATGTAAATATTGAGGGTCTGCAGGATTCGGGAAGGCACGTGGCTCTGAACGCCACTCAGCTAATCGACCTCGACCACATAATACTCACGTAAGCTCTCTGCTGGGTCAAAGCTCTAGAGTAATGCTGTAAAATGCCTCCTCAGTATAGGCCAAGCCAAACTAAAAACTAAGTAATGCTCATGCTATGGTGATGTCCAAAATACTCCGAAGCTCGAATGACATCAAGCATGTCGAATCTCGCATAAGATCTATCGAACTCGAATGACGATAAGACCTCAAGTGTAAGCTAACGAATGGCTGGCTCCCTAGTCGACAATGACTATCTCCAACCTCATACTGAAATGAGATCATCGACCTCATCTGCGAACTCATCTCCACAACTATAGATCTCTCGATATACTCATGTCCGGGAATCGAGTCTGCATGTACGCAAGTCTCTAAAGATGCTCAAAACACACCGGTGCCTCGAGAATAGCAAAATCTCATGCCCTCGGACTCGGGGATGACTCACGTGGTCATTTCTAAGCTTGCTCCTTAGACTAAGGCGCCATAATCTGCAAAATGTGAAAAAAATCGATCAAACTAGTTAATTTAGTATCTGCGTGAAATCCACACGGTGCGGTGTGGAATTTACCTCGATTTCAATCAGTGGATCCATAGGGCGTGACAAAAGCGCGCTGTCGCTGCCAAAAATATAAAAATACAACGTTAAATATCTTCTAATTTCATTCCAAAACATGCACAATCGATTCTAATTGTGAGAAATAATGCATTATTAACTACTTTCATCGATTAAAACCAAGAATTGGCTAAGAAAACAAAAGATAGGGCTTCTGGATGAATTGAGAGTTAAAAACCTTGAATTGTTCAGAGAAAACTAAGCTAAAAAATCATTCCAAATCGCAATGCGGAGTTAGGAAAGATGATGTGAGAGTGCTCTCGGATGAATGGAAAGTGTCGGGATGAAGAGGAACAATGATCCTTTAAAGAAACTCACACCTCTTGGCGTTACAGTACATCACATCCAGGCGTACGCGGAAGTACCCACAGTGCGCCTCCACAAGAGAGCTTTTTACGGTGATGCACGCATATCCCTGTGCACTCTCGGGATAACACTCAATCTCTCTAAACACAACCACATGGGCGTGAGGGAAATACACAGCCCATCGTCCCGATACCAGAGGCGAGCTTCATGCCACTATGGGTTCTCTATCCAATGAGAAAAAATAACTAAGTGTTCCACTACGCCTCGTGAGAAAAAATTCCGCACGACACGGACATTCACATGCCTAATTCACGAGGGCCAAGTGCACGCCTACATGTCTTTTTGGTGTGGAGAGAACTCTACTATGAGAGATACACCGCAGGCGTAGGAAAATACTGCTGCATGCGTTTGTCATAGGTTCACCCATTGCAGTGAGTCCACGCCCCTATGTGCTCTCGGGATAATTTGCTAAGTCTCTCGTAGGGAAGGCGCACGCCCATGCTGAAATTACACACGGGCGTGGAACATCATAAAGTCGCTCACAGGGGTGTGTCCATACCCCTATGCTATCTCTGGATGAGCTACGAGAGCGAAAATGCACCCCATGCCAGAAATTCCACACCGGCGTGTGTTTTTCTCTGGACACTTAGAAAACTTTGAAGGCTTTGTAGACAATTCCTGAATTCAGATATACACATAGAGTGTCTGCTGAACAATGCAATTTTAACTAGAGAAAACACATAAAACATGCTCAAATGACCAAGATTCTTCCCCACACACAATTAGGGCACATGATAACACCATAATATCCACATTAAAAATCACGAGCAAAAAGCATCGAAGGATTAAGACACCAACCCTTAAAGCCTTATTCATGCAAATACTAACTAAAA